>NC_133410.1:29770000-30070000 GCF_049350105.2 Macaca mulatta | reverse complement strand
TTTAAAATACAAGTTGTTCTTTGACAATAAAGCATCCCAGATTCTTACTAAAAATTTTTAAATTATTTCCTGCTCACCACATTCATGTACAACTAAAAAGATAAGCAGCATACTCTAAGTTGGAATTCAGTTTATATATGAGAATACTTTTCCAAATAGAATCATTTAAATCATATGAACTATCTGTTAACTTTGGGCAATGCTATTCCCTCAAAGCATATATCTCATTTCATTATGTATGTATATATTCCCAATGTTTTATTTCAAGCCGAAAAAAAAATATGGTATACTCTTGAGAAATCTGACAGATGATAAAACTGCAGGAGCGAGGTACATGTGCACGTTTTCACACTTCTGCAAAATTGCTGATTTCTTCTTATTTCAATCAGCTGCCTGAATTGGTTGACTATCATCAAACTTAATAAAGAGCATAAGGGCCTGCTAATGTATGTGGAGGACATGTTCCTTCTCTCCCTCACCATCTATGCTCTTTTATGTCTCAGTTAAGTAATACATTTCCTAGTTGAGGGGAGGGTAAACTTGAGAATAAGCCATATGCCACAAAAATTTCATTGTAAAAATGATAGCTAAGGTTATTTTAAGAACACTGTACAAAAAGAAACTAAATCTTTGTCTTAGTATTCTCTATTTATACATAATGCACAAATAATACTTTTGTACTATGCTAGTGTATTATTTGGGTTTGCAAAAATATAATTATATAAAATATTAAGTGGCTACAACGTTGGGATTTTTCAAATATCAATGAACATATATCAATGGAAGTTCACTATAAAAAGAATCCTAAAATTATCATTTTATAAAATAAAAATTTTACTGACCAAATACACTGAATTTGTCAATAGAATTTCAATCAAAATCAGTTCAGAAATTGTGATAATTTTTTATCAAGGCAAAAATTTTAAATTCAAGGCAAAAAAAAAAAATCTACTCTTTAAAATAGGGACTCATACTTTTTAAAACCAAATTCTTGGAAGACAAAGAAAGAGGCTAAACATATTTCGATATGTTAATGCATTTTCAGGCTATTGGTATAATCCTCAATTTTTTTGTTTTTGTTTTTTGTTTTTTGTTTTTTTTGTGTTTGGCCTACCACATCATTACTCTTCCATCTGGGGTAATCATTGATCTCAGATTCTAGGCACGTGCTCATCAACTTTGACCTGCTTTTCCTCTAATGTGAATCCAGTTAAACTTCCTACTCTTAATTGACTCTTCCATTGCTTGCCAATAAAAGCAACAGGTAAAGAAATACATCAAAAGCAGGCCCTACACATGGAATGTTATCCTCTGTGGGAGGGCAGGTACTTCTGTAACAAATGCTTATTTTAAGTTTTCCTATATCAAATTTAGATTTGTGAAGCCAGGCCATGCATGATTAGAAATGTCAAAGGGATAATTCTAGAGTGATTCCTGCTTTTGAGATCTCATAGTATAACAGCATTCATTTTTACTAGGCATTACAGGAATATGCTCCAATGTGTGTATTAAATTCCTTTATAGAGACAGTTGTGTTGGTACAAGCCATAAATTTGACAAATCATCAGATGTATAACTTTCATTCTCACATTTACATTACCAAGTATTTTATGGAGCGATTTTCTTAGTCATGGCAGTGAGACTCTCCAATGATATAAATAAATAAATAAATGCTATTTCAATGTAAAACCCTTAACTCTAAAGGAAAATAACTATGCTGGAGTCCCACAAGAATACAATTCACTATTAAAGAGAATTCAGTTATCAGTAGGGTCTATCTTGGATTGCATCCGTGAAGGTTTATTACCAGTAGTATCAGAAGGACTTTGTTATAGCAAGCAATACAGAAGCCAAGGACAGAATAATGGCTGAGTTCCAGTGCTGAGAGAAAGTGCATGAAAAGCCTAATATACCACAATACTGAAATGGTTATTACAAATAACAGGCACATTTACATCGGATTATCATAAGTTTTCAACAGAAACTTAAAATACCAACTGTCAGCATCAGTCTCAGGGCATGGGTTTCTTGTTGAGACCTCTTATTGTGCATTGACAGTGGCAGGCCTAAGTGCTCCCAGGGATTTTCAGGCTTGTATTAAAAAACAATATCCCTTGTACGGAAAATTAGAGCTTTAGGTGTAAAGGACATTTCAAAATGATGAAGTACTTGAGCAGTTCACTGAAATAACCTTAAAGCAGTATTCTGAAATACTCTAAAATATATTTGTATATTTTTAACTCTGTATTATAAAAATAGAAGGACACACTTTATTCTGGAGGGGAAAAAGCATTAGAAGGCAATTAGGAAACTACAGTCTTAAGTTCAGCTTACAGGGTTTCTCTGTCAGTATATTACTTAAAAGATTATATTAAATTTCAAATTGGCATGTTAAGTAATAAGAGAAAAAAATGAATTTTAAGGCACATACACTACAAATTTTCTACTGGTCTTTTATTAAAGCTTACTATATTATAAAAAATATTACTTAATTTTACAATATAAAAATATCTCAATATAATAAGAGACTGTCAAGTTTGCAAGGTGTGAAACAATTGATTTTAATTTAATGGAACATTTCCAAAATAAAATATTTCTGAAAGGATAATTTATTACTCAAATTATTTCCAGGAGGTGCCTCAAACCTGCTTGGCCTAGCTGATCAAGGCTGGTGTGTGTGTGTGTGTGTGTGTGTGTGTGTGTGTGTGTGTATGTTTTTCCCCAATGAGCAGCGCCAGTTCTTTCTAAAGTTTGCTCATAAATTTCAGAATGAGTATCCAAAATATACAGTAATTGGGAAGTCAAGTTCTCTACATGTTGATCCAGGAAATATTTGTCCTCAAATTTGCTTAGGAATGCATGTCACGTACAAGTAGATAGTTCATAAAGTCCAATCAATAAGGAGACTAGCTAAATGAAGTGCAAAAATATTAAAATGAATCCTTTAGCTCTTGGGAATCAATGGCAGTAACCTTCGTTTAGAAAGAATGTGTGTCTGAGCAATAACGTGGAGCAATATTTCTCAAGCTGCTAAAATGAAAAGAGCTCAGAGGCAGACATCTCTCCATGTAGCTATATTACATTTTTTGTTCTTTTTTTCCCCTATTGCTACAAGAGAATTGTCCTAACCACGTCAGAAGTGTCCTGCCTTATTCCCAGGAAGGAAATGAAAGCCTTACCACTGATCGTAAAATATATATGATAATTACAAAGGAGCAGAATTGGCAGATGGGGGCTGAAAGTTGCTTAATGACGAGGTCAATTATTAGCAAGCTACACATGCTAGCTTCTCAGTGGAAACACATATTTTTACTTAATTCTACTTTGAAATATGCATCTTTTCTACATGTGTGTTCCTAAATAGATGACATGATTCCATATGTCAAATAAAAATCCCAAAATATCCTGATATTAGAATAGGAAATTTATATTTTAAATGCTTGCTCCAGTCCAGTCATTGATCCACTTTTGTAAGGCATATCCTCTCCTGGCCATAAAGAGATTTAATGAGATATACTTGAGAACAAGGAAACTTGAAAATGTGTTAGTGTGCATAATATATATTCCCTTTTATTTCTGTCATGCTGGTAATTTCAAAATTGTTTTCCATTTTACTTTAATTTGTTACTGTATCCAAGGAAGCTTCTAATTCTTCAGCAAGTTTGAGCAAGTTCAATAATTTAGATCAACTGGCAGGCATAATTAAAATAAATATTCCCTAGCGAGGTAGGAGGAAGGGTTGTGACTTGTGTTGCAGTTAAAAATATTTGTGACCAAGACTCAAAATAGCTAAGATATTTTCTAACTGAATCACATATTATAAAAATCATATGATTTAAAATGGATTATCTAGCAGTTTTGAAAGCAATGATATGGATGTGGAAATATTTTCCTGTATTTATTCAGCAGAGAGAAAAACTTGAAAGAAAAATCTGAGTTTACACATTTAGCTAAAGTTTTTTGCTTAGTTCGAAATTTCCAACATTACTGAGAATATTAGAAGTATTAAATAAACTAACATATTTTTTACTGCTTACTGAATGGTTTGCATAATTAAAAAGTTAATTGCTTTGTTTCCACAATCATTGGGAGTCATGGGACCAACTCCAGAATCAGGCTCTTAATGCAATATTTTCTTATGCCTCCTTCCATTGAGTTAAGCATCTTCTCTACCTTGATAGAAGAATACAATGCAGGTGTGTGTGTGTGTGTGTGTGTGTGTGTGTGTGTGTGTGTGTGTGTTCTGAATGAACTAGCAATGAATTACAGTCAAAGGTGATATAACTATCAAGTTTAACCATAAATAAAGCATCTGGTATTGATTCTTCTTACCTTATTTTGGGTATATTTCTTTAATTGGTTTATGATAGTCTATTATTCTGTTATTCTGAAACAAACAAGCAAATAAAAACAACACCTCCCACCAAAATCTATTAGCCTCTTCCTAATTTTTGTGATGTGAATACTTGACCATCTGAGTCATAATCCCAGGTACCAACATCAAAGTTATAATTTACATTGGTTCTCGATCATAAAACAAATATTGCTTTATGCAAAAAATAAAAAAAAAGTGCACTGTGTTTTACAATACACAGATGAAAAGAGAAATTACCTGAAAAATAGGTAGAGCAAAGTTTATTGCCTGCCTTAGACAATGAGACAACAAAAAGCTAAGGGATTTGCTTAAAACTATGCAATAAATCAGTGCTTCTATTAAATATAACATAAAAACTAAATGTTTTTCTACTTAAATGAGTTTTTAAAATATAAATAATTATAATGGCTGTAATAGGTTTTCATAAACTTTGAATTCAATAACGCAAATATAGCCCTTTAGAGTTAATAGCGATAAATAATAAAAAATAAAAGCTATCACGTATTAAATACTAAGAGTTATCAGGTATTAACTACAACTTTCCATATCTTCTTCTCACTTTTATCATCTGTAAAATGTCGACATTACCTTGCTCTGAGTGATACTGTAAAGCAAATGATTATATAGAACCCTCAGGTAGACACCAATGTACTATAAAAGAATTAATTTACTAATTCAATTATTCCTTGCTCTGTTTATCTTTTCTTTTTCTACATTTAATAATGATACTATTTTATCATTCTAGTAAACATTTTTGATGGATAGGTTATCCACTTTATGTTGTTCTGTTTTAGTGCTTCTTTCATTTTATGTGTATTTATAAGAGGGAGTGAATACCAATGCAATTATAATTCATTTATCTCTGACACCGTGATGACGTGGTGCCTTTAGATTACTTCATGAAGCCTTTTGTGCTCGCATTGTATTGTAATTGGAGTGTTTTGCTCTGTGCTCCGAAAATTATCTCAAATATCCCATAAAAGTTGATTTCTACATTTACAAATTTATTTGGCTTAATTAGCAGTTTAAATGGAGATGTGAATAAGGGCTATGAATTGGTGCCTAATTGGCAGATCCTATCCACACTCTGTGATCGGTGATAATCTTTACAAGGCTTTGCTCACTGCTCTGAATATTTGAGGGTTGTCTATAATCTCAGGCTTTTTGGAACTACTCTGCTACTGCTCAGTGAATGATCTTTAATAATTACTTGATGAATATCTCTGTGAGTTACTGGTTTCTGTCATTTACTATTCCTTTACAATAAATCCAGGAAAATATATGCAGATTTCCTAAAGACAGAGCCATTTAGCTTGTAGAAAATAGACGTGATATTATTGTTTTATTTCTCTACAGTTTTCATAGAATTATATTTGTTAAACATACTAGAACTTGTTTACAGTAGTTAGAGACCCATGTACTCTTAGCTTAGAGAATTGGAAACCAATAGGCAATTCAAAAGGGGCCAAGACATGACTTACCTTTACAGCTAAATATAAGTGAGGCCAGTAAACATTTCTGGAGGTAAGAAAATAATCACGCATTTAATAAATATTGTGAACATTGCGAGTCTGATTTAATGTGGAAAAAGACTGTTGTAGAACTAGTTACCAGCAATTATAAGGTATCTATAAATAAACACAGTAAAGTAATACTTCAGCATTCAATACTTCTATAAATAACTAAATACAGTAAAGCAATACTTCAGCAATACATCAGTAATAAGGTGTCTATAAATAACTAAATATAGTAAAGTAATACTTCAGTAATACTTTAGCATACTTTTATTAATGCTAACTTCCAAAAAAGTATGTTCAAGTGCACATAACCCTTTGAGGAAGATAGGGCAGTTATTATTATATTTATTGTACCTATTGTGTAAGTGAAGGCAATATTACATGAATTGACCCAGGTTCTCTTTCTGGAAATGTGACAGAGCTTCAACTAGAACCCAAGATATCTTGCTCCAATTCTTTGCAAATGTACAGATTATATGATACATTACGATACAGTAGAATTGTTATATTTAAGAAAGACTTTTTAAAACTGAAAATATTAAACAAACTCTTCTAGAAGGTATCCCAAAGGAAAAGAGAAACTTGATAGTCAAAAATGACTCAAATATAATGACTTCTGGTAGAGAAACTGAATTATTTAATCTCCAAAAGGTCATGATAAGGTATTATAAAGAAGAAAGTGTGCATGAGATGATGAGTTTAGGAAAGGCAAAGGAATAGATTATTAGAATGGAGAAATAAAGAAAAAATATGAAGCCCAAGAGTCAGTTTGTGGAACAGTCCTCTAATGCTCCTTCAGAAATGAAATGACGGAGGAACTGAGAATTTTCATTAAGGTAAAGAAGAGTGATAATGTATTTTCCCTGCTATTTTCAAAAAACTTCTGAAAAAGTTTAAGAGGCTAAATAATCAAATCAGAAGTCCTGTACTTTGTGTTCTAAAATAAAATGTGGTTACTTAAAAAACACACACACAGGGATCTCTAAACCCATGGGCAATTTATAGAAGTAATTTAATAGCTACTTGATCCTGGGGACATAGATAATACTCAGACGTGGGCAGCAAAAGAAAAAGCATACTGACTTGATTTCACAAAAGAGGATGAAAACAGTCTGGGGCTGAAATAGGCAAGAATTAGATTTTAGATCTTCATTATTCTGGGAGAAAGAGATGGACCAATGTTGTCCAGGAAACTAGAAATGCCTCTCAAAATTGAATTCTCAAAGAACTAGTGAAGGCTGAATACAATTGATCACACTGAATAAAGGGCAGTAAGCTTACAGGGAAAAACTCTGATAAAATATGGTTCCGTGTGAACATGTTGCTTCCAGTTACCTATTGAAAGCTGATGTATGGTTAGATTGCTTCACCACAGTGAAGGGAAATCATAAAGACTGGGCCCTGAAACTCCATTTCCTCAAGCACTCACATAATTAAAGATCGAGCTTGTTTTAGGTGAGAATTACCTAAGAATTAGGAGCATTTAATTAATGATTTTTAAAATTACACATAAATCTGGAATTGTTTCTTATGCACACAGTTGTGAGTGTCAGGTATCACCTACACAAGAGTAATAGCAGGGAATTGCCAAGTAAACAACTAAATAATTGATAGATAGTTGGTGAATGTTTAGAGAGCGCAAAGACACCTTATAGAATGGACCAGAAGCAAGGAGAGAAATGAAGTCTGGTTATATAAGCAGGCCTAAAGCTATTATTGAAAAAACTCCTTTATATATTTTAAGAAAGAATATGCAAAATCCTTAATAGATGACCCTAAAGACAAGAGAAAACAAACAGCAACAAGCATAAGTTAGAGACACAAGATTGTGGTTAGTAGCTGGCACTGAAAGAAGCACTGAATCTAGGGAGCAAAAGCAATGTGTTTTCCAGATGATCTCAAAGATAGATTTGTTTCTGCAGGCCGCATCAAGCCTCAGTGTATGGATTAAGAAACTTGTGGCTGGGCACGGTGGCTCACATCTGTACTCCCAGCACTTTGGGAGGCCGAGGCGGGCAGATCGCGAGGAAAGGGGATTGAGACCATCCTGGCTAACATGGTGAAACCCCGCCTCTACTAAAAATACAAAAATTAGCTGGGGTGGTAGCATGTACCTGTAGTCCCAGCTACCTGGGAGGCTGAGGCAGGAGGATCGCTTGAACCCGGGAGGCAGAGGTTGCAGTGAGTCAAGATCACCCAACTGCACTCCAGCCTGGCGACAGAGCAAGACTCTGTCTCAAAAAAAAAAAAAAAAAAAAAAAAAAAAAGAAAAAGAAAGAAAAAGGAAGAAAAGAAACCCCTCCTCTGATTCCATCTCCTCTTTAGGCAACATTTTAAGAGCTGTGCTGATTTTCCTTGGATCTCCTTAAAGAAAGGGTATTACTTTGAAGAGGAGGCAGAGACTTTTTTACCTACTGAATGGGATATTCTCCTGTTCTAAGTTCAATAAACCAATGTTCAGTTTGACATTAGGATCTTGTAATGTTGTTGAGACTTGGTTGTCATGCTTGGTTCTGTACAATTCTGAGGCACTGAAAAATTTGTGTTTTATGGATCTAGAAAGCAATATACAGATACCACCCAGAGGTCACTCTGTAATCAGCCAGGTAGCCTTCTCTTGTCACATACCACATTTACATACATTCTACTTGATGTTTCAGGACAATGGGGAGTGCATACACATATCAAAAAATGGACATTAGTAGAGGTTTTCCATGAAACAAATATACATATGAGTGATTAAATGGGAGTTGCATTTTTTTACTTGGACATCATTTTGTAGCAATTGTTTAGATTATCTTGAACTGGTAGACTTTTTATCAACACAGTACTTATACATAACTCCTATAAAGCAACAATGAACACAAATAAATAATAACTTTATGTGTCATTGGTGGTTTCTTTAGGTTAAAAACAACATTAAAAGGGCAACAGAGCGAGACTCCATCTCAAAAAAAAAAAAAAAAATTCTTCTTGCCAAATCATTATTTGTATGACTTTGCACGTAATATATTTGGAAGTATTTCTTTCCTTGGATAGTGCACTAGCTGTGGTAGGCATAGTGACACGACATTTCTGTGGTGTTATGCAAACATAAAATAGACTGGAATTAGTCCTTTTACTCTACAATTGAATTTATTTCTCATTCAGATTCTATTTTCGTGATTTATGTTTTGAAGCACACCTACTTGTATACTATTACTGACAATTGATAGCACTGTTACAATGTCAAGAATCTTAAAATCACAAAATATATTTTTATGATGACCAGGAAATGTTATAAATCATTAGATCTCACCATAAATGTAATTAGTCACATACTCTTTTAATTTTAAGTAAAATGGTCAAATAATTGCATAGTATAAAATAAAATATAAAAGTCATACTAGAGGACAAAACTAATTCAATGAATTAGTATTATATCACTCAAGAAAGACAGCAAAAGCTATTATATAGAAATGTCACACTGTATGGTACTTTCTGAAAATTTTGTAAAAAAAAAAAAAAAAAAAAAAGTCCTGAAAAATAGAAGCATAAGGCGGTTAGAAATTCATTACAATTGATATCAAAAGATGCCACGATGCCCCTGCCTCTAATAATGATGTCACAATGAACTTGGTGACCTGGGAAAGAAATTCTCAAGTGTGTTCTTAATTCCATTTTCTGATCTCCAGCTTTCTGAGTTGTCTCAATTCTGTTAAATCTGTATCAGCAACATCGGGTCCCTATTTCGTACATACAATTTTATTTATTTATTTATTTATTTATTTATTTATTTATTTATTTTTGAGATAGAGTTTCGCTCTCGTTGCTCAGATTGGAAGGCAATGCGCGATCTCGGCTCACCGCAACCTCCGTCTCCCAAGTTCAAGTGATTCTCTTACCTCAGCCTCCTGAGTAACTGGGATTACAGGCATGAGCCACCACACCTGGTTAATTTTGTACTTTTAGTAGAGATGGGGTTTCTCCATGTTGGTCAGGCTGGTCTCGAACTCCTGACCTCAAGTGATCCACCCACCTCGGCCTCCCAAAGTGCTGGGATTACAGGCGTGAGTCACCATGCCCGTCTAGTACATACAACTTTAATTCAACTTTGTGTTTTATTTTGGACACGTATATGGAAGAATAATTCCAGAAGTATCATACAACGGTAGCCAAGGCACAGATCCTGTCTTTAAGCAGTTTATGGTACAGTGGGGAAGAAGGGTGGTAAAAACACAAAATACCTCCCATGCAAATGACCTAACTCTCTTCGTTAATCAATATCTACATGATCCCACACGTCTACTTCTTCATCTTCATCTCTGTAGGACTAGATATTTGATAGTTACTACTTTCCCAATGCTAACTTCATTTATCCTGTCACATTTTGTTTGTTTCAGTTTTTACTTTCTTGTTTGTTTGTGTTTTGTTTTGGTTAGAGACAGGGTCTCAGTCTGTCACTCAGGCTGGAGTGCACTGCCATAATAAAAGCTCACTGCAGCCTGGAACTTCTGGGCACAAGCCCTCCTCCCTCATCAACCTCCTAAGTGGCTAGGACTACAGGCATGTGTCACTACATCTGGCTAATTTTTAAACTATTTTTTGTAGAGGCAGGGTCTCGCTATGTTGCCCAGGCATGTCTGGAACTCCTGGGCACAACCAATCCACCCACCTCGGCCTCCCAAAGTGCTGCAATTACAGGCATTAGCCACCTTGCCCAGCCTGATTTTGTTTTCAATGTATTTCACGCTCACATTCCTTGAAACTTACTTCTCCTTTATTATCTTATATTTCAGTACTTTTCAACATTCTGTTTGGATAACGTCACTTATCTGGTGTCATATACTTAAATCGTAGTCTGAATTATTCCCAAGAATCCAGCATTACCAGTGTTCTAATGACTCCTAAAGCTGCATTCTTCTGCTTATTTATACTCACAAATTTCAGATCTATATCCTGTTAAATATCACTTGCATTTTTCAAAGATACCTTAAGTACAGCATGTCTTAACCAGAATCATTCCAATGAAAATGTGCTGCTCTTTCCACTTTTCCCAGGTTGGCAAATGGTACCAGTTTTTCCTCACCCTCTCAGGTAGGTATCCTTGGTACCTCTCACTGTTCTCCACAGCCTTATCCACATTTCTGCTTAGCAAATCCCTACTTTTCCACCCTTCAAAGCATGGCTATGATTTTTATAACCCCCACTCATGTCCTCCTCTACTTCTTGTAGCATATAATCAGTCTCTCCATATAGTGCCTCTCATGCCTTTACTTTTAAACATCTAATCTGCACACGCCATTCTCTCTGACAATATTTAAACTCTTAGTAAACAGAGCCTGTCATTCACCTTTGAGTCCTTCATAAAAATTTGCATAAAATAAATGCTCAACAAATGGTCGTTGAATTTTACTCAATGGATTCTTATAACACTCTACATTCCCTATTCACTGTATAAAATTTCAGCTATAGCTGCTATGACCTTTGGCTACAAACGCTGTCTTGGTGAAATGTGGCCTCACAAGGAATTGAAACAATGGGCACAATTCAGCATTGGGCACTGGGGTTCAGAGGAATGCAACCTCAGAAATGCATACCACTCTCAGATCATATAGGGCTTCTGAACTACTTAATTAATGAAGACGCTAAGCATTGCAAAGCAGAAATAAAACCATGGGAGATAATATTTTCAAGCAGAAATGAAAAAGTTTCTTTTTTTTTTTTTTTTTTTTTTGAGACGGAGTCTCGCTCTATCGCCCAGGCTGGAGTGCAGTGGCCGGATCTCAGCTCACTGCAAGCTCCGCCTCCCGGGTTCATGCCATTCTCCTGCCTCAGCCTCCCGAGTAGCTGGGACTACAGGCGCCCGCCACCTCGCCCGGCTAGTTTTTTGTATTTTTTAGTGGAGACGGGGTTTCACCGTGTTAGCCAGGATGGTCTCGCTCTCCTGACCTCGTGATCCGCCCGTCTCGGCCTCCCAAAGTGCTGGGATTACTAGATAGCTGGGTGCTATCCTATTGTCTGTTTACTCCCAAAACATATCACTAATCACAGATTTTATTTAAACATATAGAATCAAAAATTAATTTCCTTTAAGATTATCATATGTTAGTAGTTGAAACTCTGTTCTAGAGGAGGCATTTAAATTTGCATGCATTTCAGATATTTTCTCATTCTTATAACGAACTTAACACTTATATTTTCTGGACAATAATGAGAGGACATACATGATAATGAGACTTCATGCCAAAAAATCTACCTGCATATATTAAGTAAAATTTATCAGAGACAAGATTAAAAATGAAGCAACCTACTGGCTATATTTCAGTATAAAGGGATTGTAATATAAATACCTGTATGCTTAACTTGAATCTTGAAATAACAATTACAAAAACAATTTGCAACCTTCACAAAACAAATGAGTTGCTTTTTTAAATAAATATAATGTAATCCAATCTACTCTACTCCAATGTAATTTAATCATCTATTTAATTTGAGTAATACAACTGGTCTTCTGAAAATAAATAACAATGACTTCAAAAGATTATTTACAGGTTCTTACTGAGTTTGAAAGGTCTTATTTACAGCACACACATTTTTAGTAATTATCCTTGTTTATAAGCAGAGAGAAAAGGAAGATACAAAATTAATCTATTTTATAGTTCAGATCTGGATTTAGCTTCTGCTGCCAATTTCATCAAGGCTAAATTTTAGAGTATTTGAACTAATTGTGTTTAATATTAAAAAATGAAAAAAGGAAAAAGGAAGACATAAAAAGGGAACAGTAACTGGACTAGAAAAATAAAACAAATAATCTGAATTTGTTTGGCTTCAAATGAAGCCTCCAGACCAGTATAATAATTGTTTTTAAATATATCAAAGATGAGTAGGTAAAGGGAGAGGATGTGCAGGAAAAAAACATTTCAAGGCCTTCTTCCCATCCAACATTTTATTTATAAAATAAAAACTTTCAAAACCTGCGTTTATAATTGTTTCTTCCATATAATTTTCCTTTCCCCCCTCTGTGCCTCACACCACTCTGAACTTCTCTAATGAGCTTACTACTTTTTTCATTATAATTAATTTACTGTGATCAAGGTTGTATCTCCCAAACATAAAAACTTCCATCTTAAAGGCAGAGATTCTTTCTCCTTTACTTAAATTTCCTCAGAAAGCCTTGGTCATATTTTATTTTCAGTATCGGTTTGTTGAATCAAAATGAATAACCACAGCTTTGACACTGTGTAATTATCCCATGAAACAAGAGACACCTATTATTCTCCTTTGTTTTATTTGCAAAGCAAAAATTACTTTACTTACTAAAAACCTGCAAGAGAAGAGGTAACAATGGAGGTGTTTTACCTTAGAGGAGGAATATTCAGTTAAAATGGCTTTTCAGTAGGTGGGCTAACCTCCCAGGTTAAGAGTACTAACTTACTGGGCAGGGTGGCTCATGTCTAATCCTGGCACTTTGCGGGGCCAAGACAGAATAATCGCTTGATTCCAGGAGTTTCAGACCAGCCTTGGCAACATAGTGAGACTTTGTCTCTACAAAAAAATAAACAAAATTACAGGCACGGTGATGCATGCCTGTAACCCCAGCTACTTAGTTGGCTAAGGTGAGAGAATCGCTTGAGCCGGGGAGGTCGAGGCTACAGTGAGCCAAGAATGTGCCATCTCACTCCAGCCAGGACTACAGAGCAAGACTATATATATATATATATATGACTACTATACTTTTTTTTTTTTTTTTTTTTTTTTTTGAGACGGAGTCTCGCTCTGTTGCCCAAACTGGAGTGCGGTGGCCGGATCTCAGCTCACTGCAAGCTCCGCCTTTCGGGTTTACGCCATTCTCCTGCCTCAGCCTCCCGAGTAGCTGGGACTACAGGCGCCCGCCACCTCGCCCGGCTAGTTTTTTGTATTTTTTAGTGGAGACGGGGTTTCACCGGGTTAGCCAGGATGGTCTCGATCTCCTGACCTTGTGATCCGCCCGTTTCGGCCTCCCAAAGTGCTGGGATTACAGGCTTGAGCCACCGCGCCCGGTGGGGACTACTATACTTAAATACACTTAAATAGTCCAGAGTTCCTTTACCAAATAGAAGATGCTTAAGAGTGTTTGTTATGTTTTAGCAGCACAAGGCTTTTTATACATAAACCTGGCAATAGTATCAGAGGAAGGATAGAATTATATATAATCTATAAGCAAAAAGAATTCAAAGACTGAAATAATACCTTAACTAAATAAGGAACCAAAACAATCAAATGTATTATCAACAAGTGCTGAAATTCACACAAGCAAATGCTTTGGGAGTCTGGAGGCAAGAAAACCACTAACTGACCTCCAAAGTCACTTTGAGATTTGATGAGCTCGTTCCCTCCTCAAATGTCATAAGGGTTCAGCAAAGTGATTTAGTTTAAAAGGATCAAATTAGAATAAAAAGGGGAATACGGCCACACATTTTATCAGAGTTAATTATTAATATTGAGATTAGAAAAGAAAGGGCTGAGAATCTGGTAAGCATACTAATTGGACATTATTTTCAACTCATTTTTCCTGTTAATGTGAATACTTTGCAGCAGTTTAAAGGGAGGTGCAATTTAAAGGGAGGTGAAGAATAATGCATTCAACTAGAACACTTAAAAAAAGAGAAAAGAATGTAGAAGGATCATGACATCTCCCTACCTTGAATGACAGAGAACACAAAGAGTGGGTTGATTTGATGCCAAGAGATAGAAGACTTCCTTCCCCTCATTTTAGGTCCTTGCTATATTTATAAGTCACTACTCACGAGTACTACCCTATGGTACTTCACGCAAAAGTCAAAAAATTAACTGGAAAATATTTAAGGTGAGAGTATATACTGGTAATTAAAAAATGCTAAATTTGTGAGGCTGAGCATTTTATGAAGTCCTCATGGTTAAGCCATTGTATTATATCAAATCTACCTAAAGTTGGCCAGGTGTGGTGGCTCACACCTGTAATCCCAGCACTTTGGGAGGCCGAGGCAGGCAGATCATGGGGTCAGAAGTTGGAGACCATCCTGGCTAACATGGTGAAACTCCGTCTCTACTAAAAGTACAAAAAATTAGACAGGCGTGGTGGCAGGCGCCTGTAGTCTCAGCTATTCGGGAGGCTGAGGCAGGAGAATGGTGTGAACTCAGGAGGCAGAGTTTGCAGTGAGCCGAGATCGTGCCACTGCACTCCAGCCTGGGCAACAGAGCAAGACTCCCTCTCAAAAAAAAAAAAAAAAAAATCTACCTGAAGTTAATAATAATCCCAACTATTTATCATTGTTATTTAAATAATAATGGTAAAAAAATTTATCAATTAATATAGTGAAAATACAACTTATTACTTATTTATAAATTATTACATATTGTTGTCTTATTTAGTTCCTTCTGCAATCCTATGATTTGCAATTGAACAAAGTGAAGCTAAGAGGGGTTAGAAAATAATACTCCTTGTAGGAGTTAAAGCCGGAATTCAAACTGATAACATCAGATTTCAAAGCTTGTTTTGTAAACTAGTAGATTCTACTCACAGCACTGCCAATTCTTCTCTAGGACAGTACCTTCTTTAGATTCTTTTAGATTGTATTGCTCCTTTTACCAGACATAGCACACATTTTAATTAGTTGAGATCTGGCTTAGAGACAGTCTCTATAATCCCTCTCTCTATATATTACTATGAAGAAATCAAAGTGAACAGTACCCTCCCAAAGTGGTGGCATACAGACTTTTGGGGGATACTTGGGAAGTATAGAGCCATGTCACAATTGACAGGAAAAATGAAAAAAATGCAGCCTCAGTCAGACACTGGCAATTAGGGTGACATAGAGAAATGCAAAACTATGAAAATGAATCCTTAGCAAGGAATGTTAGTCTCTTCCTGCAGAAGACGATAAAAGGTATGACAGGTATTTGATTTTTTAGGTATTGTGCTTATGCCATTAAAAAGTATATGAGGATCTATGGAAAGACGGAATAGGCAGCGTTGCTAGAGAAGTTTGCTCAATCTACATGAAATCAGCACAAACCAATAACTAGACAACTTTGCCTGACAGATGCCTGCTTGAAAATTGGGTAAACAGGAGAAAAGGAGAGAGAAAGAGGAGGTCCTTTATCTCCTATAAAGATATGCATTTAGTCTCTAGTCCCATTACACTTGGCTATTAAAAATTGGTGGCTTATTCCCAATGATATTTCAAATACACTGTCTAAAAGCAATATGAAAAGTCCATGGTTTACTGCAGCATGTTTAAATAATCAAGGACAAGGTATAATGCATGTAGAACGAAGAGATGAAGGAAACAGAATGAATCAAACAGTTGAGCTTAGCTTATATAAGTGTGACAAAGTAAGGAAGTTTGGAAAGGGAAAGTTCAAAAATATTCATGTATAAAAGTCAAAAGTATTATTTAAAGATCTGAGAAAATCAAGAAGCATAAAATGAATTAGGGATTTAGAGTGGCCAAATTTCTAACCTCATTTAACTTTTTATAAGCCTGTTTTATGGATCATCTGCTGTGTTTTTTTTTTTTTAATTTATTTTTATGGTGTGATATTTAAGAAAGTCTACCTACAGAAAAATATGTATCATTTCCTATCTTTTTTTTCATTTGCACTCTGACCAAAGTTCACATTGCTAAGTAAGAAAATATATGTGTTTATTCTATTGTGAAATGTCTTAATCATAATTAATGTATTTCGAGGGCATTGCACTCAGGGCTTGATCAGATGCAGATGACTCTTGCATAGTGGGATCTAAAGGAGGCTCCACAGCTGTCTCCCACACTGGCCTACTATGGTGCCAACATTTCCACCCACCTGGCCAGAAATCACACCATTTGATTCAGTCCACTCCTTTGATTTATGTAAAAAATGCATTTTCTACTATTAAAATGCACTTGCTGTGTGGGTAGACAGAAGGGCCCTAGAATCACTATTGGCCTGCCCACATTAACATACATTGTCAAATTCACTCACTATCTCACTATGAGACAAATGTCTCTATTCTATAGCGTAAAAGATACAAGAAAAATTGAATGTAAGAGAATCACAGATTATTGGACCTGGAACCCAGTAAGGTTTCAGAGTTGATTTATTAATTTCCTTAGACAGTAGCCTACCCACACCGATGGCAAAATTGAGATGAGAAGCCAAGAGAGGTGTTTTCTATATCTGAGCTTATTAAACACTAATTATCACAAAGACTTACATAGCAAAGGCAAACTGGCTTTGCAAAGATAATTTAGAGGAGGCTTTGGAAAGATCAAGTAGGCCATAGCATGAAGGACCAGGATAAATAGAATAGACCTAAAGAAACATTCTATCCCACTCCAAGAGAAAGTCTGAAGAGTACTGCATAATTAAAATAAGAGCAAACCCTTGCATAGTCAATGCTTGCCTTGCATGAGATGGTGCTTTTAAGCCTAACATTTGGGTTTTACTTGAATTATCAATTCATAGCAATATGCATCAATTATTCTAACATTTTCATTATCAAATGTTTTTATTACCTATTTCCCACCATAAACTCTATATGAATTATTACTTTATTGCTAAGTGTATTGTAATGAAATAACAAATAACCAATTACTTCAATGTTTGATTAGATTGATATTAAAGGATTAGCATGAGATTATCATAATGTTGATGATAATTAAAGGCAAAGAAATACATATTATTAATCTCTGTCACAAATAAATGTATAACTAATAAGGTTTTCTTAAACTATTTTTTAAATGGTGTAATTTCTAGTATTACTTTGCAGGGACCTGAGGCACTCTACAGATTTGGAACTTTAAAATGGTGGGTCTCATTCTACATTATTAGATTCTGGTGGTAAGAAATTATGTTTGTTCTTATGGTGTATTCTTTTTTCTTAGCTAATAACAGAATAAAACCTCATTCTACATTTGGCAGTAATGTGTTTTAGAATATAGCTTAAAGCTTGTTAAACAGGGCATTAACACACAGGCCCTTGGAATGAAATTGTATTTATCATACTACGGTACAGAAGGAAGATAAAACTTTTGTAAAACGTAAGTACATTTCACTTAAATTTTCCTGTTTTAGTTCCTTTTTTGCATTTGTGAAAACGTATTTTTATCATTAGCTATCCTAACTTATTCCTGGTTTGTAGCATGACATTGGAATTTTGCTTGCTATTGCACTGGAAATTATCTTCTCAACTTTACAATGAAAGTTAATCCCAAACACTTGGTGATAACCGCATTGTTTCACATAGGTTAAAATTCCAGAAAAATATTTGAGGTAATAATAATTAGGAACTAGCATAGCATCCCAAATAGTATTTTAATGGAAAATCCAAATGAAAATCCAATACAAATCCTGATTAAAACCTAGTCAAGCAAAAAACTACAGATTACCTGGATTCCAATTAAATGTGACAAATGAATACTTGACAGGTTTCAATTCCAATTCTATTTATGTCAGAATGATCCATTAATATTGAAGATGAAATTACCAGAATTTAAGCAATACAATTGCACTTTATGGCTAGATGAGTAGTTTGAAAACATGGACCCAACAAAATTGTTATGCAAAGGTCAACTGCTACATTTAGATCACCCATAGTACATCACATTTCATTCTGTTATTACCTATAGATCAAGGCTAATATGAATCACAGCTAGTAGATGACAAATGGTCACACAAACTCTGAATTTCAAGTATTGACCACATACAAAATCAGGAAAAATCCATTACATTATCATGGCCCTTGCTTTTAACAGGCCTTAAAAACTTAGTTATAAAAAAGAATTAAAGGTCGCTTTTTGGAACTCTTTCTCATTGTACTTTCTATTTTATTAACAAGCTCACCTGTTAAGTTTTCCATGACATGTATGTTTCCCAAAAGGTAACCGACATGTGTTTGTCATATATAATTATATTTTAATTATTCATCATTTCTTTCTTATTTTAAAGGTGATGAATCCCCATAAACTAATAAAACATAAACTAACATTAAAAAATGATTATAATGCCAGTGGTACAAAGTCTTTTTTTAATAAAGCTGACATCCAAAAAATAAAAATTTAATTGTACATTCTGTTCTTTACAGTAAAAATAAGTAGTTCTTAAAACACAAACAAAATTATATGTTCTCATGAAAAGGTAATCTCAGATGTAGTAATACCCCTAAATTAAATTAATCTTGCCTTCCTAGGTATGCTCTATTTATCATCTATCTATATTAAAAATACTGTAATTACATATATGTACATACATGTAATTACATGTACTATATATGTACTCTATATTACATATACACATCTGTAATTACATATGTTACATATGTAATAGAGAATACATTATAGTACACATGATACATATATGTAATTGCATGTAATTACATAACTATCTTTTAATTATTCATTATTTATTTCTTATTTTAAAGGTGATGAATCCGCATAAACTCATAAAACAGAAAGTAACATTAAAAAATGATTATAATGCCAGTGGTACAAAGTCCTTTTTTAATAAAGCTGACATCCAAATTACATATGTAGTTACATATTACGTATGTAATTACAGTATTTTTAGTTTAATTTCTTTTTCCAAATAATTTTAATCATATCTGCCTTAAATATATTTTCATCAGCATTACAACTCATACGAAAATTGTATGCCCATTAAAAAAATTACTAAAAAAAACATAATTCTTAGAAACCACACCAGACTCCCATCCACATAAGCACACACCATCATACACACAGATAAACATGCCTTTATAGCCATAAGGCAAAATGCCATTTTAACTATGTAAAATTAATCAAGAGGGACATCAGTCATAAGACCCTGATATCATATCTTCTTACCCGAGAACAATGTGGATAAATAATTATTTAGCATAATACAATTTAGCAATACTTTCACTTGGGGTCATTTATGATATATTATATTCTAATATTGGATTTTAATATTCATAGGTAAACTTCCAGAAGAAAATCAGTCTTTCTCCTGCATTAATATGCTCTACTTGCATATATATCGGCACTAAAGAAACTGGTATATAACAAAAAGTTAGAGTGTCTTATTTCACTCGGGGGTTGAGATGGCAAAAGACATAAATCCATTTCAAGTTTTACTAGGGATAAAATGTGTGTGATTCCTCTTCCTTTCTCTCTGTATAACCATCTCTCTCTCTTCATATTTGAAAGAATAATGAAGTTTGGATGAATTTTACCATTCCATTATTTGACACAAATCTATTCCTCAGGCATTTACTTATGACTCAAAATCCAGAAAATAAATCACCAAATTATCTCTGGGAATATAAACAAATGTGGAAAGTTTTAAAAGTGGTATTTGCAATCTAAATATATAACTTAAAGGAAAATGTATACAAGGTCAATTGTGGTAATTATGAGAATCACCTCAAAACAGTATAAAAATACAGAGTATTATGATTTATTTTCCTTCCTTTCTCTCACATAAAAATGAAAAAAAAAAACACCTTATATTTAAGTAAGAGGGAAATTCTAATAGCATGTATTGTATAGTATGGAGAACAAAGTAGTACTATTCTCCTTAGACTCTATTCAGTGATCACTGGAAAGGAGAGGTCTGAAAACACTTTCCTAAACATCTAGGACAAGAAAAGGTAGAGTAAGGTATGTTTCTTTCATTTCCTTTCACTAAGACTGGACAGTTGTACTTGAAGAAATAGTTGCATGACAAAAATGAATAGAAGAAAACAATTAGACAAGACCTTTCTCGGTGACTACTGTTTAGGAATTCTGCACTTATTTAGCTTCCTTCACAGTGGGCCCTGTTCTGATTTATTTATAAGTGCGTTTATTTCGGACAGGATGCTTTAAAATGGTGGTGCAATTTGGGTGAATTTTATCTACAGAGTTATGTTCCTTTATTTGGCATTTCTGTATTTTAGCAAATATTTCTCACTTAAATAAAATGGTTTTAATGTCAGCTATTTTATTTTGGTTTTAGACTGACCTTCGCGAGTCAACTTATTACGGCTCACTAGCGTGATTATGTGTGTGGATGTTGTGTTTGCCCCTACCATTTTCCATATGCTCTGCCTCACCAACACTGCCATCCGGCGTGGTCCTTTCATAGTTGTCCTCTGGGAGTGGAAGGGCACCCAGTCTTGGCCCTGAAGAACTCTTACTGCTTGGTGTTTCTGACTCCTCCAGCCCGCTGTCATAGCAACTCTGCAGTGACCCCTGATGTGGGTCCTGAGGCTGACTCACAACAGAAAACGTCACTCTACGAAATGGCTGCAAAAGAAAAGATTCTGAATGTCACTACGATATAAGATTGTAAATGATCTTATTAAAAAAAATACATAAATTACATACATTAAAGTCTACCGGCAACTAATTCAATACAAAATGAATAGATATGTTGAAATTGCGTTAGTTAACTATGTATTATCTAAGGCAATGTCTAGAACTTAGATTTTATTATGGTAAAATTGGAAATTCCCTTTCAGAAATAGAGATTAAAAAAACAGTAATTTCACTAAAACACACATTTAAATCTGATATGTTAGTTCCACATATTCAACCTTTTTCTATTCTAATAGTATTCACTTCAGATATGCTTTCCAGAAATGGACTCTAAAAAAACAAGGTCAGTGATTTGTGAAGGCAGTAAATATTGAACTAATCCATTGTAAGAAGACTCAATTTTTAAATACTTTGTCCATATGATACAAAGTTATAAAATCAAATGGGATGGCAGTTGACTTAAACTATTCAAAGTACAGCTGACAAATAAGAATTTAGATGCAGTGCTAGGAAACAGAAATATGTTTATTACATAACTCCTATAAAAATATTGTCTATTGACCTTGAAATTGTAAGAGTTTTACTGAAATAATAGATAAAAGTATCCCTAAACAGTGAGTAGAAAATAAACTATAAAGTTCAATTGTGTGTTCTTAATATTACTGTTTGTGATTTGTTCAATAAAGTAAAATCATGTACAGCCTTTAATTTGTTTCTTAAAAATTTTATCAAACTTTATCCAATTGAACCCCACAATTTACTATGTTACTGACAATGGCTGGACTGAAGATGGAAGGTATTTGCAGATTATCTTAGTTAACCACAAAATAAAATAAAATAAAAAAATAGGCTCATTAAAGGAACAAACCAATGCCATGTATTGACAGTGCTACATAAGAATAATAACTTGGAAAAACATATAAAAATGTCCTGCAGTGTCAGTCTGAGATTATTCTTGGTAATAGTTGTATCCATAAAGCTGCTGCATGAATCTGAAAAATGTCAGAAGTGTACATATTTTTAAACTTATTACTCAGACTGTTTCTTTTTATTACAAAGTATAAAATTAATGTTGCTAGAAAACAGTGAAAGGTTACAAAACCTTTTTTGCACCTTTATAACTTGAATGTTCATGACACAAATTACTAATCATGACCTGGACCATTAGAATTTTAGAAATACTAAGGATTATATGCACATGGTAGGTTATTAATGGGAAAGCTAAGAAGAGTTATAACATCTCCCCCTAATTTATAAATTGGCTTTGCTAAAGACAAACACATGCTTCCATAAAATTTCCCTTTATTTTGTCATTGATGGAAGACTAGCTGAAAATATCGTGAATTGTCAGTATTTTTAACCCAGTAGCTCACAATTCATGTACTTATTTGAAGTGTACAATCTTTACAAAGTCTCCTTTTTATTCTGATTCAAAGTCAAAATCAGAATAGCTGAATCTTAATACAAAAGGAAAACATTTAATTCATGTTCTCTTCTTTATAATGTTTCACTGAATTGGAACTGCAGTATTTATAAACAATTACAAATATTTTCAATATACATAGTATGGGTATGTTATAGATTTAAATTTACTCACAATAAACTTTTTAGAAACATTATTCTGATTTCACTAATGATTCTCATATTTCTTTACAGTAATATAGTTGTGATATTTTACCCTTTATTTAAAAAATATGTATAAAGAAATGTAAATACCCTGTATTTAAAAAAATAAAGAAATCAATTTGTACCGTCTTTTTTTTTTTTTTTTTTTTTTTTTGAGACGGAGTCTCCCTCTGTCGCCCAGGCTGGAGTGCAGTGGCGCGATCTCCACTCACTGCAAGCTCCGCCTCCCGGGTTTACGCCATTCTCCTGCCTCAGCCTCCTGAGTAGCTGGGACTACAGGCGCCCGCCACCTCGCCTGGCTAATTTTTTGTATTTTTAGTAGAGACGGGGTTTCACTGTGTTAGCCAGGATGGTCTCGATCTCCTGACCTTGTGATCCGCCCACCTCGGCCTCCCAAAGTGCTGGGATTACAGACGTCAGCCACCGCGCCCGGCTGTACCCTCATTTTTACCTGTGTGTGTGTATTTTCTTTTCTCCCACCCCTTGTCCACCCCACCCCATCCACCCCATCCACCCCATCCACCCCACTTCTCACACCTGTGACTGTTTAATGCTTTTTGGTATCACCTTGGAAATGAGACCACTGACAGTCTCCTAAAACCACATTGTTCTACACACAGAAAATATTCAGTAAATACTTCTAAACAATGAAATTTTAATGACAATGTTGAATTTAGTCAAGAATGCCAAGGGTTATGCAGACATATTATCATTTAAAGACATAGCAATGGATTTAAAAATAAACAAACATAAAAAGAGAAAGGAGGGTCAACTGCTGTTCTTAATTCTATTTTAATGACTTTCAAATCTTTTAGAATATCTTCATTAACACAAGAAGAAAGCTCAAAATGAATACAGAAATACATAAGACATACCAATAAACTTAGAAAATAAGAAATGATTAGAAATGGTGTTTCATTTTGATATAAAAGTAGAAAAAAAGAGTGACATTTGGTTGAAATTTGGAATAATTTTGGAAAAATTCTGAAATATGTGCTTAAATGTTTATTTCACCAAAAGTGGATAGGCTAGCAGAGAAACCAGTGATAGCTATGTTTATAATGAAAAATGTTAAGAATAAAATAATGTTTTTCCTGTAATGTACTATATAATGACTGCTATGAACCTACGCATTTTGTTTTCTTGATTTCCTACCCTATTTTGACTGTGAATATTTAATCTTTATCAGTTATTTTAGAAGTAAAAATTGCATAATTTTAAAATATTGATATCTATTTATATATTAGAAAACATTTAAATTCATCAATTCTTCCCTTCTTGTATAAAATGCTTTTTGCATTTAAAATAACATCTGAATGAATAAAAATGTAACTCACAATATTTAAAATAAAATGTATCATACAATGGATTATAGTATATCACACCTATCATTTTATTCACATTTTAAAATATTTTATTAGAATGTCATAGTAAGATATCAGCATTACATCACTAGCTCTTCAAATTCATTTTGATAATTTTGAATAATAAGTTTTTTGTGGTCAAGTATTTAAGTTGACAATGTGAACCAAATTAATACAGAAGTCAAAAATCTGAAAGCGCTCGCATTGATGCAAGAATTAACATTTAATTTAAATAGTATATCAGACATACAGAGTTAGATGAAATGAGAGAAAGACAGAGAGAGAAACGGCGAGAGACAGAGGCAGACAGCTGAGTCTTGAAAAGATAGCTGTTTTACAGCAAAGGTTATTACACCATATTCATGTTATTTATATACTCCAGAAAGATTGACTAAAGCAGAAATATAAAGCAGAGTGTCAACTCCTGACAGAGAGAATGAATTTGCATTATATATGTAACTGTCACTTCGTTAATTACTGATACTCTGAAGTAGAATAGCTTACGTGATAATTCTTCAACCTAGATGTGCTTTAGAGAACCCAGAGAACTTGTGGAAAAACCAGATGCCAATATCTGGTCCCAACTTAAACCCAATGAATCAGCAATCAGGGTGGGACTCAGAGATCGGGAGTTTTTAAAAATCCCCAGCTGATGAAGAGGCACAGAAAGGAATGAGAAACTTTATTGTCAGGAAGAACATAGGTAGAGGTTCAAGAAAGCAATGTGCTCCAGGCAGTTAGCCGGTTCTTTAAGGGTATAAAAAATAGTTCCCAGGGAGAGTCAGCAGACTTCTGGTTCCATCTTGAGACTTAAAAGTATGGTCATAAAGACATTTAGTAAATTGCAGTGTCTGAACTTTGTATTTTTCTGTCTGGGGTGATAAACGATTTTGTGTCCTGTAAATGTAAATTGGTCTATCTAAGAGAAGAGAAAGCAAAGAAAGCAAAAGAGCTTGAGGAAGAGTGTCAGTCTGCCAGCTCTTTGAAATTGTGAAGACAAGCTACAGACTTGAATAAGTACCGCAAGACGGAGATCTTAAAGAAAATTATTCCAAAACCTGTGGATGAGATGTGTGAAAGAATTAAAAAACAAGAGAGTGAAAATCAAATAATTTCTTTAGGTAAGTGAATTATCTAAAGAAAAGGTCAATAATGAAGACATTTTCTGACGGTTCCTTATGAAAGAGGAGGAAGAAGAAATGTTGAAGGCAGAAGATTATGCTAGGAGATAAAGTATAATGAAATATTTACCTAGCAAGAGGTAAGGTTGAGAGAAGGTGGTGGCAGTGAAAATGGACAGCAAGGCCATTATAAAGAAAGCCCATATATCTGACTGGATTGAGTCATTAATTCACAAGACCTCCATTTATTTTATGTCCATTATGTTCCAGGGTTTTGAGGATGCTCCAACAATGATTCTACACATTTAAGAAACTCAAAACCTTATCAGTCTATAAAAGCACAAAAATATAATGTGATCAAGTTTCCAGTAAAATGGAGGCGTAAACAAGATTATCTAACACTCAGGAATTTAGGGCAGGCACTGCAAAGACAGTGGTTTGTTGGTTGAGATCTCTAAAAGAAATTTGATAGATAATATATATTTGGGGGTTGATTATAGATTCCATATTCCATATTGCTAGAAGCAAGCAATTAAAAAAAGCGTGTGAGGGCCAGGCGCAGTGGCTCACACCTGTAATCACAGCACTTTGGGAGGCTGAGGCGGGCGGATCACGAGGTCAAGAGATTGAGACCATCCTGGCCAACATGGTGAAACCCCGTCTCTACCAAAACTACAAGAATTAGCTGGGCATGGCAATAAGTGACTATAATCCCAGCTACTCGGGAAGCTGAGGCAGGAGAATCGTTTGAACCCAGGAGGCAGAGGTTGCAGTGAGCCGAGATCATGCCACTGCACTCCAGCCTGGTGACAGAGCGAGACTCCGTCTCAAAAACAACAACAACAACAACAACAACAACAACAACAACAACAAAAAGATGAGAATGAAAAGCAGGTCACTTTCAAAACTCAGAAGTCAAGGAAACATAACATTTCCAGAAAGGCAATTCTATGTGATCAAAAGCATCAGAGACATCAAGAAGGATGCTGACTACCACATGGCATTTGGATTTATCCTTGAGAAGGCCATTGTGGCTATAGTATCTCTAAACTCTGGGAAACAATTGTAGGTTGGACCAAAAGAAGTAGAAGATTGGCTTGTCAATAAATGGAGAAATAGAGAAAGCGGGAATGTACTACTACTCTTAAATATATGACAAGAGAGAGAAATAGGGTAGAAGTTAAAACAAGTATTTCTGTAAAGTGTTTGATTTATTGATCTACATTTTTGTCTTTCTTCATTGGCACTGAAGAAGGTTTGCTTGAAAATAAATATTGGAGATGTAAACAAAAAGGCATGCTCGATAAGAGAAGGTGGGAGCAGAATGAAAGAGAGCAAAGAAGACAAGCTAGCTAGAATGAAGAGAGACATAAAATCAAAATAATTATAAAAACATTGAAATGTTTTGAGGAATTTTGTTAATGAGGTATGTGGATGTATGTGTGTTTAATGGGAAAGAAAAAACACACAAAAAATAACCGAACAAGAAAATAGTTCTATTCCAAGAAACCCTGTGGGTCCTCGAGGACAAGTCAGCTGAGCTTCAGTTATTGTGCCTTAGACTCAGGGACAAAAAGAGCCTTAAGCTCCCTCAAAGACATATACTATAAAAGGTAGTATACCTCAGGCCACAGCTGTATAACTAGAGTTATCTCCCATTGCTTTGATGCTTTTTAAGAAAATATAGAGCTGGCCAAGTAAAGCTTCTAAATAGAATTTCTAAAATCCACACAAAATTTCAAACCTAATTATCCTATTAAAGTGCTAAAATTTTATTTTTCTAAATGCAAATTATTTGTGCTGCAAATATGTACATACAATAATACTCAACATTTTTAAAAGCTATTTAAATCTAATCATTCATTAAGCATGAATATTTCTCTATTCCGTTATTTTGGAAATGGTATTTATCAACTATTTTTTTCTCCATTATGACATACTAGAGACTTTCACTTGAGGACATACCTTACTATAGGTACTACTCGGACATTTTAGAGCTTGTTACAAATATATTCAAAGGTAAACTCCAGATAATGTACAATTCCTGGAGTATTGTACGTACCATCATTCTCCCTCTAAGCCTCCAGCTAATGGAAATGCATTAGAGCTGACGCTGTTTTAAACTACCATATACTTATAACCATTGTTCACTCTTTATTTAATTTTATTCACTTTATTTTCTGGAAATCTAGAGGTCCCATGAGTAGGCAAAAGTGTGAAGGGAGAGGTCCTCTATCTGCCATGCTTGCTCTTCTGCTGTTGGGAAGCCTGAACATGGTGGTCTCTTCATATCCTCCCCTCTGCCCTAAAATGTGGATGAGACCAGAGGAAGGGATGTGCGATTACAGTGATCATTTCTAAATGAAATTAATCCCAGAGACTTAAAAGGACAAACATAGCAAATTAGGATTTATTAAATTGACTGTTGTGGGGTGTACTATGTGACATATCCAGTAAATGCATTTGTATTGGATAGTTTTGTTTTCTGAAAAATATAAACAGATGCTAAAATGCGCATATTGGTGAAATTGGGATCAAGAGAAAGACTGCCTGCTTAGATAAAGAGAGGAATTAGAATCCATCTGGATTACAGAAAGAAGGCTTCTGTTCTAATGACATTATTGCAAAGGATAAGGCACTCATGAAGGGAAAATGAGGTGAGCATTTGATTCATTATTCCCTTTCGTAAAATTGCATCTCTATGATTGATAACATAAAGCACCTAACAATCACCCTAAATCTAGGCAGTTGACAGATTCAGAGATGACATGAGAAGCTCTCAAAAACTGTACCTTTTTTTTCAAAAATAAACTAGCAGCCAAATTCTATCCCGCTCTCCACCCAGAGAGTTCAAGGAAAGTTAAGTTCACGCATTTCAAATTCACTAGAAGACTGAAACAGTTTTCAAAAAAGTCCATATTTTTAAATCTCTAGAAAGCAGAAGTCAAATTTTACTATAATAACTTCTTTACTTTTTATTTTGCTTTGTGATTCATTTTCATTTTTTAATGTTAAAGAACCACATAACCACCCTCCCTCCCTTCTTGCAAGTATTGATGTAGTAACATTTACTACTTATAATCTGCACATTTGAGGAAGTTAATTTTGAAATTCACATTATTATTAATGTTATTAATATTATATTACTAATGTATTCTGCTTTCAGAATACAATGATTGCAAAATATATATTACCTATTTGGCATTACAGGTGTTACCTATTTGGAAAAATATTTGTTCAAAAGTTCATGTATAGTTTCCAAGAAGAGCAATAGAGACCAGAAGAATATTTACAAATATATATATAATAATAATATTAAAACCTTTCTTTTTATCCATCCTGATTATATTAATTAGAAAGTAACCATCACATCATAAAAGCAAACATTATGTTCCACAATCAGACATATTAAAAACGTGCCTTTCATCTACTAAGCAAAATTTTCTAAGTTACAACCTGTACACAATAGTTACAGTAAAACAGAAAATATAGCACAAGGCTAAGAGTGCAGACGCTTTCCCCTTGGAGTCCATTTTTTATAACCTAGTGACACTACCTTTATGGGGATTTTATTGGCAAAAGGATAGGACCCTAAGGATGCCATCTATTGGAAAGAACCTCAGGTTAAATCTCTTTCCTTATTGAATACTGCTCTTTGTCTTACAGACAACTTTATTGGGAACTTTAAATCTGCACCTTCCTTTTTAGCTTCAGTAGTTTCTCCATAAATCGTCTCCTTATCTGGAACTCACATACAGCTGTCTCAGTCACATCAATTATTTCTGAATGGGCTGAAAAGCCTTTTTTATTTTTTCCAATTCACTTAGTTATGTCCATCAAACAGACTTCTAATGACTCTCTTTGTCAGTCATAAAGCACTGAAACAGTCATGGAGCAGAACATTGCACTATTATAAGGAATGCTGCATTTCATTTTTAAAGAGGGGCTAAGGCTGTGAGATCTTTCCTTACAAATGAACAGGCACTGATTAATCTGCAAACAGTCTCAACCAGTGTCAGTGGCTATTGAACAAACACATTTAGGATTCTATAGTGCATTCGTTAGAGTATATCTGGCAGAACTCTCAAACAAACTTTAATCAGGCCTTTAAACTTTTTAGGGGTGTTTTCCTTTGCTAACATTTCAAGATCCCTCCATACTTCAAACTGTCTTTCTTTCTTTCAAGTCAATAGCAGATGAAAGGATATTAACAAGATACATGTTGAGACATTTGGATTAATTAATCAAAACTCTCATCTGGAGCAGAAGTTAAATAACTATTTCCTTTGAGTTGCATGCAATTACATATTTGACATTATTATTTATATTTGTACTTTAGAAATTAAGAGTGTAAGCGATTACTATAATTCTTAGTCCAGTAGATTACAAACTATTTAGTTATTGCAACAAAACAATGATGTTAGTATTTTTTTTAAAAAGCAGCTACTCTGTGCCAGGAAAATGCTATTCATTTCATTTATGTTGTCACTTTTCATGCTATCCTTATGTGGATCATATTAATATTCTGATTTTGCAAATGAGAAGAAAATATAATGAATTTCAATATTCAGACTAATGCAAGAACTACTCTAGCTTAAAAATGCAAGTCGGCTTCTTGGGTTTTTACCCGCACTAATGAAAAATGTCAGGAAACAGAATAGCCAAAGCCTAAAACTCTTGGTTAATGTAGACAATTGTTTTTCTGAAAACTTCTAAAAAAGATATGATATTCTAAAACACAAATTGCGGGCACTCTATATTGCTGACACAATCATTCAATCTAGGTTTTGCTCTTTATTGCTGGGTTATTTTAAACCTAGTCAAGGGTTTGGCAAACTTTTTTTGTAATATTCCAGAAAGTAAATATTTTAGGCTTTGTGAGCATAGGTCTCTGCCACAGCTACTCAACTGTGTCATTGGAGTGTAAAAATAGCCATGGAACATCTGTAAATAAATGGACATGGCTATGTTCCAGTAGTTTTGTTTTGTTTTGTTTTGTTTTTTGGAGAATTTTTTTATGTACTTTAAGTTCTGGGATACATGTGCAGAAAGTGCAGGTTTGTTACATAGGTATGCACATGCCATGGTGATTTGCGGCACCCATCAACCCGTCATCTACATTAGGTATTTCTCCTAATGCTATCCCTCCCCTTGCCCCCTAACCCCCAAAAGGCCCTGGTGGGTGATGTTCCCCTTCCTGTGCTCATGTATTCTCATTGTTCAACTCCCACTTGTGAGTGAGAACACGCAGTGTCTGGTTTTCTGTTCCTGTGTTAGTTTGCTGATAAGGATGGTTTCCAACTTCATCCGTGTCCATGCAAACGACATGAACTCATTCTTTTTATGGCTGCATAGTATTCTATGGTGTATATGTGCCACATTTTCTTTATCCAGTCTAATATTGATGGGCATTTGAACTGGTTCCAAGTCTTTGCTATTGTGAATAGTGTTGCAATAAACATACATGTGCATGTGTCTTTATAGCAGCATGATTTATGATTCTTTGGGTATATACCCAGTCTTGGGATTGCTGGATCAAATGGTATTTCTAGTTCTAGATCCTCGAGGAATCACCACACTGTCTTCCACAATGGTTGAACCAATTTACACTCCCATCAACAGTGTAAAAGCTTTTCTATTTCTCCACCTCCTCTCCAGCATCTGTTGTTTCCTGACTTTTTAATGATTGCCATTCTAACTGGTGTGAGATGGTATCTCATTGTGCTTTTGATTTGCATTTCCCTAATGACCAGTGATGATGGGCTTTTTTTCATATGTTTGTTGGATGCATAAAAATGTCTTCTTTTGAAAACTGTTCATATCCTTTGCCCACTTTTTGAGGCGGTTGCAGATCTTGTAGATTCTGGATATTAGCCCTTTGTCAGATGGATAGAATGCAGAAGTTTTCTCCCATTCTGTAGTTTGCCTGTTTACTCTGACAGATTCTTCTGCTGTGCAGAAGCTCTTTAATTAGATATCATTTGTCAATTTTGGCTTTTGTTGCAATTGCTTTTGGTGTTTTAGTCATGAAGTCTTTGCCCATGCTTATGTCCTGAATGGTATTGCCTAGGTTTTCTTCTATGGTTTTTATGGTTTCAGGTCTTACATTTAAATCTTTAATCCATCTTGAGTTAATTTTTGTATAAGATGTAGGGAAGGGGTCCAGTTTCAGTTTTCTCCATATGGCTAGCCAGTTTTCCCAACACCATTTATTGAAAAGGGAATCCTTTCCCCATTGCTTGTTTTTGTCAGGTTTGCCAAAGATCAGATGGTTGCAGACGTGTTGTGTTATTTCTGAGGTATTTGTTCTGTTCCATTGGTCTACATATTTGTTTTGGTACCAGTACCATGTGGTTTTGGTTTCTGTAGCCTTGTAGTATAGTTTGAAGTCAGGTAGCGTGATGCCTCCAGCTTTGTTCTTTTTGCTTAGGATTATCTTGGCTATATGGGCTCTTTTATGGTCCCATATGAAATTTAAAGTATGTTTCTCTAATTCTATGAAGAAAGTCAGTGGTAGCTTGCTGGGAATAGCACTGAATCTATAAATTACTTTGGTCAGTATGGACATGTTCACAATATTGATTCATCCTATCCATTAGCGTGGAATGTTTTTCCATTTGTTTGCGTTCTCTCTTATTTCCTTGAGCAGTGGTTTCTAGTTCTCCTTGAAGAGGTCCTTCACATCCTTTGTAAGTTGTATTCCTAAGTATTTTATTCTCTTTGTAGCAATTGTGAATGGGAGTTTGCTCATGATTTGGTTGTCTGTCTACTATTGGTGTATAGGAATGCTTGTGATTTTTGCACATAGATTTTGTATCCTGAGACTGCTGAAATTGCTTATCAACTAAAGGAGCTTTTGGGCTGAGAAGACGGGTTTTCTAAACATGCAATCATGTCATCTGCAAACAGAGATAATTTGGCTTCCTCTCTTCCTATTTGAATACCCTTTATTTCTTTCTCTCACCTGATTGCCTTGTCCAGAACTTCCAATGCTATGTTGAATAGGAGTGGTGATAGAGGGCATCCTTATCTTATGCCATTTTTCAAATGGAATGATTCCAGCTTTTGCTCATTCAGTATGACATTGGCTGTGGGTTTGTCATAAATAGCTCTTATTATTTTGAGATATGTTCCATCAATACCTAGTTTATTGAGTGTTTTTAGCACGAAGGGGTGTTGAATTTTATCTAAGGCCTTTTTTGCATCTTTTGAGATAATCATGTGGTTTTTGTCATTGGTTCTGTTTATCTGATAGATTATATTTATTTATTTGCATATGTTGAACCAGCCTTGCATCCTAGGGATGAAGCCAATTTGATCGTGGTGGATAAGCTTTTTGATACGCTACTGGATTCGGTTTGCCAGTATTTTATCAAGGATTTTCACATGGATGTTCATCAGGGATATTTGCCTGAAATTTTCTTTTTTGTTGTGTCTCTGCCAGCTTTTGGTATCAGGATTATGCTGGCCGCATGAAATGAGTTAGGGAGGAGTCTCTCTTTTTCTATTGTTTGAAATAGTTTCAGAAGGAATGGTACCAGCTCCTCTTTGTATCTGTGGTAGAATTTGGCTGTGAATCTGTCTGGTCCTGGGCTTTTTTTTGATTGGTAGGCTATTAATTACTGCCTCAATTTCAGAACTTGTTATTGGTCTATGCAGGGGTTCAACTTCTTCCTGGTTTAGTCTTGGAAGGGTGTATGTGTCCAGAAATGTATCCATTTCTCCTAGATTTTCTGGTTGATTTAGTCTTTGTTGTGCGATATTCTGAGAGACACAAATACTGTAAGCTCCTCATTCCCACATTTTTTCCACCTTATGGCTAATTATATTAAAGGATACTATCCTAATTTCTTATCTCTGTATATTTTCTAATTAATCTATATCACCCTAGCATTGGGCATTTGTGCTTTCACTTTTTTCTTCACTGCAATTTTTAATCAATGTACTCCATAGGGGACTGTTTAATTAGGAAGCCCATTTCTTTTTCTTTTCTTTTCTTTTTTTAATTATACCTTAAGTTCTAGGGTACATGTGCACAATGTGCAGGTTTGTTACATAGGTATACACGTGCCATGTTGGTTTGCTGCACCCATCAACTCGTCATTTACATTAGGTGTTTCTCCTAAAGCTATCCCTCCCCTAGTCCCCGCACCCCTCAACTGGCCCTGGTGTGTGGTGTTCCCTGTCCTGTGTCCATGTGTTCTAATTGTTTAACTCCCACCTATAAGTGAGAACATGTGGTGTTTGGTTTTCTGTCCTTGTGATAGTTTGCTTAGAATGATGAATTCCAGCTTCATCCATGTCCCTGCAAAGGACATGAACTCATTCTTTTTTATGGCTGCATAGTATTCCATGGTGTATATGTGCCACATTTTCTTAATCAAGTCTATCATTGTTGGGCATTTGAGTGGTTTCAAGTTTTTGCTATTGTGAATAGTGCTGCAATAAGCATACGTGTACATATGTCTTTATCATACCATGATTTATAATCCTTTGGGTATATGCCCAGTAATGGGATTGCTGGGTCAAATGTCAATTCTAGTTCTAGATCCTTCAGGAAGTACCACACTGTCTTCCACAATGGTTGAACTAATTTACACTCCCATCAACAGTGTAAAAGCATTCCTATTACTCTACATCCTCTCCAGTATCTGTTGTTTCCTGACTTTTTAATGATCGCCATTCTAACTGGCGTGAGATGGTATCTCATTGTGGTTTTAATTTGCATTTCTCTGATGACCAGTGATGATGAGCATTTTTGCATATGTCTGTTGGCTGAATAAATGTCTTCTTTTGAGAAGTGTCTGTTCATGTTCTTTGCCCAGTCTTTGATGGGGTTGTTTGTTTTTTTCTTGTAAATTTGTTTAAGTTATTTGTAGATTCTGGATATTAGCCCTTTGTCAGATGGGTAGATTGCAAAAATGTTCTCCCATTCTGTAGGTTGCCTGTTCACTCTGGTGATAGTCTCTTTTGCTGTGCAGAAGCTCTTCAGTTAATCAGATTCCATTTGTCTATTTTGCCTTTTGTTGCCAAGGAAGCCCATTCCTTTAACTCCCTTACTGGAGGTCTCCACAGCCCAGTATTTTCATCTTCATATGCTGTTGCTGAGAAGTCCATAGACAAGTCATCAGCTTGAATTTCAGTTTAATAATGTTTTTCCTTGCATCTGGATCCCCAACAATGCACATTTTAGAAATTATTGCTAGGACCATAATCTGCTTTATTTTATTTTATCTTATTTTTGAGACCGAGTCTCGCTCTGTCACCCAGGCTAGAGTGCAGTGGCATGATCTCAGCTCACTGCAACCTCCTCCTCCCAGGTTCAAATGATTCTCCTACCTCAGCCTCCCAAGTAGATGAGATTACAGGCACAGGCCACCACGCCCAGCTAATGTTTGTATTTTTAGTAGGTACAGGGTTTCGCCATATTGGCCAACCTGGTCTCAAGCTCCTGACGTCAGGTGATCCTCCTGCCTTGGCCTCCCTAACTGCTGGAATTACAAGTGTGAGCCACAGTGCCTGGTCCATAATCTACTTATTTTTAATTCCTCAAAATGCAAAATTCAAGATGCTATATAACAGCACTTTTCTAACATATAAATTATTGGAAAGTGTTGCTGCTATTGAGCCAAATAGATCTCATTGTTTCAACATTTATAGTTCTTCAGTTGTATTAAAATTTTTATATATTATTGTGGACTTTTCAACTATACTGAACAGTCGTTATAGAGAGCATTTATCCATTATACCAGTGTTTCAATGACAGTATCTTAAAAATTGTTTTACACAATTGCTAGGTATTAACATGTTTTAATATGTCTTGTTCTTTTTAGAAATAACTGAATTAGGGGTTTGGGGGACTTGGATTCAAATAGTGGTTTTGATATTGTGTGAAATATGGAACAATACCTAATCTTTCAGCATTAATACCTTCAACTTTAAAAGGAGGGAATTTTAGTAGTTGATATTTAATATTATTTTCAGTTGTTTAATTCTCTTAAACCATATGACTTTGAAACTGTAAGAGTATATGGGTTGGATCAGTGACTAAATGGTTGAAATCAATGATTTCGGAGTAGACTTTGTTCACTTATTAAGAAACTCCTTAGTATACTGCCTGGCTTTGAAAATCCTTCTTGAATTAATTCATCTTGGAATATCACAAAATATGCATTAATATTCAAACATTTTAGTTAATTAACTTAATGAAAAGTAACAAAAATGGCAAGGTTTCTCTAAGCTTAACATCTTTGTGAAAAAGCAAAGACATCCCCAAAGATCAGTTCCTTGGAATATGTTTGTCTAAATCTTCCCTACCTCTGAAACCATCTCTCCTGTGATTTCTTCTATGCCTCAGCCTCAGAAAAATATTGAATTCCTACTGTGTGTAAAAGGCTGCGAGATCTCATTCATATCTAAAATGTATAATTCTAATAGCAGAGGATAGCAAGGCTGGTATAAAATAGAACAGAAAAAGCATGCTGAACCACAATTGGATTTCACCTTCCAATTTATTTGAGTCAAGCCCTTGTAAGTCTCTATGATTACACCCACAGAAAGACAGGAAGACAGAGGGAGTCCTAGTCAGGAAAAGAGAATATTGACAAGCAACTAATGCGAAAAATACTATCTTCACAAAGACATGCAATCCAACAAAGACTTATTAATCACTTGCTTTGTGCCTACCACTGTGCCGAAAAATCTACATGCTACAAATTCAGGCATTAAACCCAGTTGGGCAAAGTGTGGATGAATCGTACAAAAGCATTCAGAGAATAAAAGCAAAGGTTTCTTTTATTTTTATGTTTTTTTTTTCATTTTCTCATTGTGATAATCATCAAAATCTCAGTTCACATGCTGCTCTGTTGCTTTGCATGACTACCCTACACACCCATGGAGTTCCAGACGCAGCTGAATGAGGTCGATAAACCTATATGGTAAATTACACAGTTGGAGTTAGTCTGCAGCAGTTCAAGGGAGCAATGCTGAAGAGCCAAGTGGAACTCCAGTAGTATGTAAAACACTAAAAATGAACAAATAAACAAGGACGAAAAACCAACTTTAAAAAGCTGCCTCCTAAAATGCACAGAAGCACAGATAGCGGCCTGCATCAGGAGCATTGGAATCATTTCTCCCATAATGAAATGAATGAAAATGAAACGTGCATGTTAAGATCCACTCAAACAGATGCTCCATTTTCTTCTTCTTCTTCTTCTTTTTTTCTTTTTCTATCTTAGACATTTCATATAAACTGCACCTGGTGAAATCTGTTTAGGAAACTACATACGTTTAAAATCCTTGGATTTTCATATTCTGTGGAATGAAGGTTTGTGTCCTTAAATAGCTTTTCCTGGTCTAGATGAATTAATATGTCTCACAGGAATCAAGACAGACAAATAGAGTCAGTTCCTGAAGTGTTAATTAAGCATTAAATTATTAAGCCGAACTGAAACCTAACTTTGGCACCGGACCCTTTTACTACACAGGTGAACTTATTTCCTCTGCCACTCCCATCGCTCACTTGTTTTAGCTTCCTTATCTGCACTTTGTTAAAAAGAAAAGCTACTAGTGACCATAAGGAAAAATATATTCAATGCCCAGCCTATGTTAATTTTTATTCCTTAGTACAAGTCAAATGACTCCAGGAAAATAATTGAAAGTGGGTGTGCGAAGTAGAAAAATTGATTCCCAACAAGGTCCGAGTCCTAATGCGTGGAAGCGGAGACATGTTTCACAAGCAAAGGGGAATTAAGGTTGCAGACAAAATTCAGTTTGTTAATCAACTGACCTTAAAATGGGTAAACTGTCTATTGAACCATCTGGGTGGGCTCATTATAATCACAAAGTTTCTTAAAAGGAGATGGGGGAGGCAGAAGAGAAGGTCAGACGATGCACTGTAAGGATTCTACTCACCTTGGGTAGTTTTGAAGAGGGAGGGAGTGGGCTGCATGCCAAGAACTGTAAAAGGCAAGACAGCAGATTCTCCCCCAGAGCCTCCATAATAAACATTGATTCGCCAGCCCCTTGATTTTAGTCTAGTGAGGCCGATTTTGCATTTCTGACATCAAGAAATATAAGGTAACAAATTTGCATTGTTTTAAGCCATATGCTCCTGGTAGTTTCTTACAAAGCAATAGAAAACTTATATAGTAGGTCGTAGAGCCTGGTTACGGTGGGGAGTAGATGGAAGAAACACAGTTGGGCTTGGGTTTCACACTTATGAAAGAGGTTATAGTCATCATTCAAATTTAAATGGGTGTTTCCTTGTTGGGTTCACCTGTAGGGCGCTGCAAATCACATGTCATTTTAGCAACTACACTTGTTTTATAAAACACTCAACATATTGTGTTGTATATTTTGTGTTAAAAAGTGTTAGCTTAGTAAGTGTAAAATCATCAAAATAGTCTTTATAGTCTTACTTTTACATGTAGTATCCTTTTAATACAATAAAAACACCAAAAACAAAAAATGAAGTGGGCTAGGTCTCTGGAATCCCCTTGTAAGGCATAAACACTGGAAATTTACATTTTGGTTCTCTCTTTTCAGATAACTAATATTGCATTTAGGGAAATTCATGGGGTTTCAAGTCAGGAGTCCAGAACTTCTTCTGTGACATCAACTATAAATTGAGCAACTTGGGCCACTCACTTAACTTCTGAGCCATGATTTAGCTTTTGAAAATATAAAGGATAATCTTTCAATTTTAAAGCTGCAATGAAGATCTGATGAGATCTTTATAAGTGAAACAGATTTACACTGTAGAGTGCTCTAAAAATGACTGAATTAAGCCCAGAATTTTGTCAACAGGCTGAAGATTTTAGGGAGCTGTTAAATACACTAAGAAGAAAAAAAAAAAAAAAAAAATCCAGGAACGTGAAAGAAACAAGTTTTTTTCCACACTTGTAAGAATAAAAAATAACTGATAAAAAATGTCTTTATTTTTAGGATTGGCCTAATTTTCACTGGAGAGAATTACTGAATCCTGATTGGAGCCTAATTGGAGTTACCTATTGTCTTTTGCTTGCTTTTGTCTTTTGCTTGCTTCTTCTTTCTTGTTTCTGGTGGTTTTTTTTTCTTGTTTCTGTTTTATGCTTGAGTTAAAAAAAATTAAAAAGATGAGTTATTTATATAAAAACTCAAGCTTTTCAGAAGAAATGACAAAAACAAATTCACTAAATAATAATAAGTTTTGATATTTTCATGAATCTTTAGGAAAATGAGGATATTCACAACCTGGCCATAGCCCAGGGTCACAGAAGTCATTCTTATTCAGAAGGGCAAAGGTGTCAGACGCACTGTTGGCCATCCGGAGTTTAATTTTAAAGCACTATTTGATAATATAACCTAAATTTTCCAGTATTCTCCATGTATTATCCAATAGTAAATGCAACAAGAGCAACTTATTTCATTTATCCTCTTCTTGAGAAAAATGGTTTGATTTCTTAAGCTTATAGGAAAGGGATATTTTTAAACAGGAGGGCAAAACAAATCTATGAGGCAGTAGTAGAACAATCATATTTTATTACTACTACTGCTTGACTTTCTAAGCCTGTTTACATTTCATATTTGAAGACTCAGTGAGCCGTATCTAAAATAAAACGGTTTTATTCCTTATGTTTTTAAACTTTTTTCCTTATGACTTTTTCAAGTCTCTTTTTTTTTCCACACACGTTTATAGACATGGGCATTTTCTACACATTACTTCACTAATATCTTAATTTTCACTTCAGAAGCACTAAAATGATAAAACGTTGGCACCCATAATCTGTTAAATTTATTATAGTCTATTAAAATGTTTGATTCACCAGTGTTTCTGCCCCTTGGATCTCATTATATGCATCCCACGTATTAAGAAATAGCATTAATAATAAAGCATGTAATTAAGCTAACTCTTTTATTCTGGGGGAAGGAACAAGATAGTGTCGGCATTTTTAAAAACGTTTACCTTGTTTTTTTAAATGACAACTGCTTACATTGGCAGATCGTGAATTAACTAGGGATGACATTTATTACCTGTACTCAGTTTGACAGAGAACCCTGAAGTAAAAAAACTCATAGAGATATAAGGCTGGGCCATAGACTTACATACTGCAACAACTGACCAATAGAAAGATCATCCCTTCCAGGGGATAATCAGTAACTGGTAGCAGACATTTCCCAGAACATATTGAAAGAAGGAAGGTAAAGCCTTCTTAGTAATAGAGTTGATAAAGTGTTTGTACTTAAAATGCATAGTGACATTCCCTAATACTCATCGTTTGTCACAATAGTACTATGGGTAGAGAAGAAAATCAATGCCCGTAGAGGAAACTTGCTCACAGTCACATAGTTGCTAACTGATCCATTGGTTGGTTCTTACTCATCAGGCAATGTTATGGCCTTGACTGAACCTTAAGAAGTTGATAAACAGGCACTGAGACTTCTGAATATATTGATAAGAGCATTGATATAACTAAACCACATTCCAGCACAGCACAGCTCATTTAAAAGTAAAGTTCGGTAGAACTTGAACTATACAAGAAAATCAGTCCTTCGGAGAATGAAGTCTGATAAGAGTTTTTCATGAGTTCTTTAGGCTGAAAAATTAGACATCCAATTTGAACTCCACCAGACATTATCTGCAGTTGGTTACATTTAAGCCAATTGTAAGGGAAAAGGTATGTAGTTCACCTTCCATCATGTGGGTTGGAGTCATTTTCTTACAGCCCAATAAATTGCCTGCCTTGTTTTACACAAGTCAGCTGTTCTCCACTCTGGCTGCACATTTGAATTACCTGGGAAACTTAAAAATATATTGATGTCTGAACTACATCCCAACATTATTTTTAGACACAGCTCAGTATCTATGTCAGCAAGGCTGAAAAATCTACTCTGGCCCTGAAGTAAAATGGAAAATCATCCTAATTTTAATCTGCCTTGGCTGCTAGGGATGTCAGCACTCCATCACCATGTAATTTATAAGCTAAGTAGGATTGGTATATATACTTATTCTCCTCTCTATGTAGTTTTTCTGTTTTACTTTTACTTTACTATTTCTATGTTAATAGTCTTACTATAAATGTGACTTATTGTAAAATACCTCAGATCTTTTTGGAAGCTGGTAGTCTTCATTTTGAAAATGATTACAGAAAAACTTAAATGAGTATTTCTTCTCATTCACTTTATTTACTCTGTGAAAAATGGCTGGGTATTGTTTTTTAAAGCTATCGTACATTCTAGTAAAAGTAATTTGTAATTGGAATCAACCATATTTGGGAGTTTGTTCAGAAACAGGATGAGTAATAGAGTTTTGTTTATTAGATACTATAAGAACAATGGAGATGACATCAAAAACCATAAAATGTATCTTCATAGAGTTACTTAGCATTTATCATAAGATATGAAAGACATGTTGCCCCTCAATTAGCAATTAGTCTTGTAAGACTGGTGCTAGCCCTATTTTCCATCATTATATTACAAATGTATAGTTCCATTCCTGACTTTATTTCCATGTGATCAAATGCTAGCTCCTTCTTTAAGCCCAGGAACTCCCCATATATAATGCCATCACTAGACAGCACTAAGAAGCATTTCTAAATCTGTGTCTTTACCATCTCTTCTGCCTTTTAGCATTTTTTATGTCTATATTTTACTTTCTCTGTATCCCAAATATCTCAAGTCATTCTACTGACATACTGCATCAAAACCATCTAGGACAAATTACCCTTTCTCTGTCCTTGGACTCCATGCACTTATTTGTAAATACCCATGGTGATGATAGCAAGAGTATTGATATATTACCTTTTAGATGATGTGTTGTTCCTGTGTCTTAGCCCAATTAAAATCCCTGGTGCTTTAAGAAAATCTTTCATGAGTAGTATAAATTTCAAGAATATAAATTTTATCTCAAAGTTGAGAGACATTTGAGAAAGAAGACTGAGGAAGGAGACTGAACTCCTTAAATCACAAGCACTCCACCTATCCTTCCTTCAACTGGAAATAGCACTGGAAATAGCACCAGACTTGGAGTTGATAATTGAACTTTCCCATTTCAACAGCAATTTAAAAAAATTTATTGGTTCTATTCTTTGCTCACGCCATACATTTTTGAGTTCTAGCTTTACCATTCATTTGCTCTATGATATAAGACAACTCCTCTAAACCTCAGTTTCCTAATCTATAATATGAGGGAGGAATGGGAATACTTACATCACAGTATAGCAAAAAGATTTAAGTTAGACAGCTCAGTAAATCCCAATCATTGTGTGTCTGGCAATCACTTGGGAAATTGTTCAATACTCAGAAGTCCTTTATCCACATCAGAGGATATGGTTTTAGGAAAACAAATAGATGATCGTGATGCACACCAAGTTTTGAGAATCACCAATATAAACTATGCAAAATATGGACCATATTATTATTATTGTTATTATCCACATCGTCATTTTTATGACTACTATTGAGATGTTGCTTATAGCAAGTGATAACGTGGGAGTCAGGTCCACCCCTTATCAGGAAGTTTAGTCATGGTAAGACCCAATGTGTAGGATTGCAGCCATTCCCAGCCCACCTCACCCCCACCCCACACACATATGTGATTAAGAATTGGTAAAAGATGAAAAAGAAAAAAATTAGTGTCATAATCAAATGGTTCCTATTCTATAAGGATAGTGAGGAAAGTTAAGAAGATCAATTTCAAAAGATGGAGTCAACAGTAAAAGGAAACTCAAAAGGACCTCTTAGAGATTATCAAATGACTTAGCCTCGTTCTGGCAGACAGGCCACTGCTTCCTATTGGCTGACAGGCTTAAATGAAACCAGCAGCAGATGATATAGTACATCCCACCTCGTATAGGGCAGGCTCAGATAAGATTAGCCTTACAGGAGGGAGCAACAGGTAGTAACACAGCTTTAAGGAGCTGGGACCTAGAGATAGGAAATTAGGCATGGCATGATTATTAAACAAGAACATAACAAAAATTTCCAGATACACAAAATATTCATGTCAGGAAAGTCAAATAAGGGCAATTTTCTCCTTCAAAACCTGGAATACAGCAATATTTTAAGGACCTCTCATTAATAAAGTGAATTTTGGTATATTCAATGTGAGTGGGATGGGAATATTTTAGAATTTGCATTGTCCTGGACAGTCATTCTCAAAATCTGTAGTGTAAAAGAACCCTGGGGCAGTGATTTTCAATTTTTTTTAATCACAACCAACAGTAGGAAATCAATTTTGCATTCCTATCCTGTAAACACACACACTAAAGGAAAACTTCATGAAACAATATTTTCCATTATTTCATAAAGTTGAGTTGCTTTTTTTTTTTTTTTCCATATTCCATTCCATTCTTGTCTTTAATTTTAAAATGCTGGTTAAGATCCACTAAATTGACTTTCTGACCCATTATTAGGTCTCAATCACAATATGAAAAAAAAAAAAAAGGGCATTTGCTAAAAAATAGGGATTTCAGGCCGGGTGCGGTGGCTCACGCCTGTAATCCCAGCACTTTGGGAGGTGGAGGCGGACAGATCACGAGGTCAGGAGACTGAGACCACCCTGGCTAACACGGCGAAACCTCGTCTCTACTAAACACACACACACAAAATAGCCAGACGTGGTGGCAGGCGCCTGTAGTCCCAGCTACTTGGGAGGTTGAGGCAGGAGAATGGTGTGAACCCAGGAGGAGGAGCTTGCAGTGAGCTTAGATCGCCACTGCACTCCAGCCTGGGGGACAGAGCGAGACTCCGTCTCAAAAAAATAAATAAATAAATAAATAATTAAAAAGAAAATGGAATTTAAGCTCCATCTACACCTCAAGATGTGCATTTAATAATTCTAGGGGAAGAATCAGGAATGTGCATTTTACAAGCAATCTAGATGATTCTGCTCGCTAGAAATAATGTGACCTGTAGAGTTGAAAATTACATTCATATGGAGCTGCTCTCACCTCCCCTTGATGTCTTTCACATTCCTGTTCTTGTATCCTCCTCGACTATCTATCAGAAGTGGAGCCAACCTTAGATAAAATTCAATCTGATATCTGCCACCATTTAAGAGGGTGAGTGCCAACCCTACACTTAAATCCCTTCCGGTTTTAAAATTCCTTCAGGTTTTATACAGATGGCAGAGTTCAAGTCAACAACAACTGAAAAAAATAAAAATAAAAATAAAGCCTCCTCAAATGCAATCTATGGTTTCACTAGTTCATGCAGCTTTCCCCCCGAGGCTACTTTTATGGATAGAAAATAGAAACATGTTAAGCCAATTTGACTGAGTTCTACTTTTTAATGTATAATTTATCTTACCGCAAATTGGAAAACTTAACTTCTCAATTTTCTTATCGGGGTTCAACTACAAATGTACCTTTGGGAAGAAAGAAAAACATTTGCAGTGAACTCTGGAGTTGGATCCATAAAGCAGGCCATTACAGGACTGAGAGCTGATTGTACCAAGCTGGACAGATACTTTCCATTATTGCCAAAGAATCGTATATATTGTACCAGTTGGCCAAAGTTTGAAATGATTTCTCAAATAAAACTAGAAGCAATTTTGCTCACATTCCCAGGAAATCACTACAAAAAAGTAACTACAACTCATTTCATTGGTCTACAATATTAACCTGTATAATTTATTTCAAAGAGATAAACAGCTATGTGTGCTTTAATTTGTTCAGCTAACCTGATTGCATTTACTCTCTAGCATCTGTAATAGAATTATTCACTCGCATAACTTCTGTTAAGAAATTTAGGAATTATGGAACCCTATTCCTCTTCAAAAAGTCTGTAATCAATAAAATATATGCAACAAATATCTAAATCAAATACCTTTACATTATTTTAATTAAAACACAGATATCAATCCATTATTTTATATTAATAATTAAAGGCAATTATCATGTAGCTTAAAACATATATTATACTGGGAATTTCTTTAGGAAAACCTTAAAAAAACTTCAACAAACACTTTGGCATGAATATGGAAAATATTTCAAGTTAGTAAGCCACTTATTTATGATTTAGTAAACTACAGCATTTACTAAATATGGTTAAATGAGTGACGTAACAAATGAGAGAATGATGTTTAAACCTCATATCTTCAAAGTACTTTAAATATTTGTAGAGTCTCTGACAAAGGAGTTTGTGAAGCAATTTAGTGTTGTAAACAAAGAAGTAGGAGGCCGGGCGCGGTGGCTCACGCCTGTAATCCCAGCACTTTGGGAGGCCAAGGCGGGTGGATCACAAGGTCAGGAGATCGAGACCATCCTGCCTAACATTGTGAAACCCCATCTCTACTAAAAATACAAAAAATTAGCCGGGCGAGGTGGCAGGCGCTTGTAGTCCCAGCTACTCAGGAGGCTGAGGCAGGAGAATAGCGTGAACTTAGGAGGCAGAGTTTGCAGTGAGCCGAGATCGTGCCACTGCACTCGAGCCTGATCAACAGAGCAAGACTTCACCTCGAAAAAAAAAAAAGAACTGGGAGGGGGCACAAGACAAGTGGAATGGGTTTAGCTATCAATTCAAAAGCAGGCTGGTGTCCATGTACGTGCAAAGATATGTGCAAATTGCAAATAATTCATGTGTTTTTGCTTTAAGAAGTAATATAGGAAGTCAGTATAATGACAGAATTATTAGCACAAGACATAGTAAATATTTTGAAGGAATAAAATTTTATTTAAAAATTCTTTATCAGATTTTCCACTTCTTCCTTAAAATTTTCCATACAATTAGTCTGAATTAGTGTGGTTTTATGGTACCTAATTAAATTACTGTTTAAATCACTCATCAGATGTAAGACTAAAAAAGAAAAAAGTCATAAATCATTTCTTGTTCTAGTGATGAAGTTTGTACTGTATATTCAAAGTACAAGATACTTTATAACATTTATAAAAACGCAATTTTTTTGTGGTTATCATTCATGATGGATTAGAGCCCAAGGTCGGGGTAGAAACACATTTGCAGAAACAGACCATTGAGAGCCAGTTCAGCATTGAAATAGTTACCCAAATCTAGAAAAGCAATTAAGCTGTTTTAGAAGAAATACAAAATTTCAAAAAACAACATTTTATATTTTGCTTAGTTTTCAATTTCACGGCAAGAATTTAGTGCCTGTTCAAGTCTATATAACTAAATTATAAATTATATGCTCTCTAGACACGCCAAATTTACGGTCCAAAATGCAAATACAACTGGATTTAGCCAGAAGTTGTTCATTAGAAAGTGAAAGGAAAATAAAAATGCCATTAGAATATGTAGTTATGTCAAGGAGTTCAGAAAGAAACAATAACACTTGCAACTCCTCATGGTTTATGTAGTCCAAATTATTCTTGCTTATAAGATTGGATGGAACTCTCCAAATACCTTTGACATTGAACCGGAGTTCCACATATGGTGCATTAGATGAAGTGGAAGAAGTAAAGCATCAATAGAGTTTTGAATTATTGGTATGTTCATTGGGGAAAGCAGATATCTTCATTTCTCACATCCCCTCTTGTGCTTAGCTTCACTTTGAATGGGTTTGCAGTTGTTTAGATTCACTTGTCTTATAAACACAATCTGACTAAGGTAGCATGTAACGAAAATTTGCCACAAGCACTGGGTCACGGCAAAGTCCATCCTGTTAGCAACTGGCATCAGTGTTCCTGTATTTGGGGGAGGGGTAAGAAGGAGATTTATTTTTCATATCCTGGGATTCTTTGCAAGGTAGCTGAAAAAAAAAATAATGTCCTGCTCTAACTTTTACCACTGGCCAGCTGACAGAAGTGCTGCTCTGCTTCCACTGGTGGTGGGGGGAAATGAATAGGGGAAAATAACATTCATGATGGGAGAGCAGGTAGGGGCAATTTTTTTGCCTGGTAGGATTTTTACTAATTCTTTGAAGTTCAGTTACAATCAATCCCATTTCACAAGCAAAATCTTCCAGGTGTGTTTGAACTCCAACCTCCTTGTAAGTGCCTCTCAGGCCTGAATTACCCTTGGGGTCTCTGTGTCCCTTACTAGCCTATGAGCTCTGTGAGACTGGGCAGTACCTAGCCCTCTGGGAGAGACAAATCCAATTATAAAATCCCTTTGTGTTCTACCCTACATTAGAAATGCATCATATGTTCCTGTAGCCACATTGCTCAGAAGCTTTTTATTAAGTTGATGTTTTGGAGATCACTTACATCTTCTGGTTATTTTACCTGAAGATACTTAAACTATTCCTATTGCCCTATGTAGCTGAGATCATATCATGAATGCTATAAACCTACAGTAAAATACTTAAACATACATGTGATTACATGTTGCATGTTTTCCTGATTAAATTGGAAGATTCTCCAGCACACTAAATTTTGTCCTCCTTTGCATTCTCCACTGCTATGGGAACAAAACTGGTACTCCTTTTTTTTTTTTTTTCTGAAATTGTCATGTTCATAACGAAAATGGAACTGTTTAAATAAATAAAAAAAGATATTGATTTAAAATTTTGTAAAGAAAGGATAGATGCCACCCTTGGTCTAAGAAGATAAAACTAATGCATGACATAATACTATAATAAAAATAATATAATAAAAATAAGTATAATTGATTTAGCACCTACGAATTTGCTAAATAAAATGCTAGAGGTTTTGCATATGTTGCTTATTTCTCACAAGAACCATATGGCATCTGAATTATTATTTCAGTTTTATAGAGAATGACTCTGATTTTCAGAGAGGTTGACTAACCTTCCAGCAATCAAGCAGAAGGGGCAGAACCACAAGGTAAAATCAGGTTCCGGATCTTTTTACTCCTGGAGTTCCTTTTCCATCTCATGGTAGTCACATGGTCGTATAAAAACATCTGAATTTTCTCATCAAATATTACTCATGATCAATGCTTACATTTAAAAGATCATTTGACTGGATTAAACTATGAGTTTATAAACTCAAAACATATATATACATATATAAAACATATATACACACACTATATATTACATATACATATATTACACATAATATACATATATGTATATATGCATATATGTATATGTACATGTATATACAAAAAGCATGTGTGTATATGTATACACATATATACATATATTAAAACATATATACATGATACATTACACATGCATATACATTACACATGCATATACATATATGTATATATGCATATATGCATATGTACATGCATATACAAAAGCATGTGTGTATGTATACATATATGTATATGTTATATATGCATATGCATGTATGTATATTTGTATATATGTATATGCATATATGTATATACATACACACACACACACACACACACACTTTTTTTTTTTTTCTCTGAATGAAACTAGTCTCCAGACCATGGCCTTGGACTCATCAATACCACTCTCCAATCAACTGAGCTTATCTGGAAAGCTACAACTACAGGGAGGCTGATTAATATTATTCACTAGTGTACCCTTTGCCACAGACATTGATACTATTTTTTTCTAACAACTCCCCGACTTAATAGGACTTTAAAAGTAGCAAAGCTGTTCTTTGGGATAAGTGTTTTCTCCTGGGTGCTATTGTCTGGTTTAATAGAATTCAAAGCCTACCTAAGCTGTCTGGAAAGCAAACTTCAAGCACTGGAGGTCCCACAGTTTCACTGGAGATAATCCTTCAGAATACAAGACTCATATTCCTACAGAAATAATTTCTTAAGAACAAAACATAATAGCCCAAGCAATAATAATTTATTATCAGAAAATTTGGGGAAGTGTGCAAGATTCTACATTCAGTTCTCCCAGGAAGCATTTTGGTATCTGTCTGGTACCCTGCACGTTCATCTAGAGAAGTATGAATGGCTTTAGCCATTGGTGGCCTCCCTGGACCATATTTAACACATAAATCCTTTGTGAGGATGACTTAACATTCACTACTCCCTAGACATTTAATCTAGCAAATTTAGCCAAGATGATACATACAGGCCTGTGTAAGCAGCAGAGTCAATAAGGAACAATTAGTGAAGTAAATAATATATTTTGTTGCAATAAAAGTCACTCCTGCTGTTATACACAAATGAATTTATCGAGAAACACAGTTATAGGTGTCTTTGATGCATACTAATATTCAACTAAATAAAACATAACACTTGGAGATAAAATCTTTCAGAGCTCACATGTAGCAATTCACATTTCTGCAGAAGTATTAGCTCATATACCTGCAAACCTGAATATATGCTAAACTTCTGACTTTATATTCTAAATGGTAATAGCGATAAGTGAGTTTGAGAAATAATAAGACAGACATTGTTATCTCTATAGCAGTATACTGAATACTGATATTTGGTGATACTTTGAAATTTAATCATAATCCAAGAAGGATTGCACCATATATATCGTTATGTAACTTCTCAGGACAGAGGAATGTGAGTTTTTTGGAAAGCAAAAATAAACCTACTTATTAAGTTACCACAAGCCCAGAAAAACAACAACAATGGTAGCTTGGAAAAGTTGATAACTGAAAATAGTATCTTATTTTAATGTTTAAACAAATACATTGTCTGCTTGTTTTGTCACGGAAAATAGCTAATTTGTTTTTGATGCTTCCAATTTTGAGATAATATAGTATGTGACACAGAACATACAGAGTGTAACAATTTCTTATAAAGACCATATAAAATGTATTCAGAAAAATGACCCTACAATACTTCTACAACATTTTAAACAATGATAGTCACACTCCAATATGACAGTCAGACTTGATGCAGAGGCAGCTGTTGTATGGCTTGGAGTGAACAACTGTGGAAAGAAATGTGGCCTATAATAGTGGTAAGAGGAGGTGGCCTAGGTAAACAGGAAGTGATAAGTTGATGGGAGGGGCCAGTATGTACTTTTTAATTAACAACTGTTGAGTATCCCTAATCCATGAAAGCATTCATCAGATTTATTTTTCCTTCATTTGTGGAAAGATAATACAATTATTAGATTCCTTCTTTGTTATTTCACTTCCTACAGGGATGACATTCTATATCCAAAATAAGGAAATTCACATTAACATATTATTATGCAATCATTCATCTCACAAAAAAAGATTCTTAATTTACCAATGATTCACTATTTAAATTCATTAAGGAAAAGGCACCTGGTGTACTAAGCATATATCATTTTTCACAAACCTATGCAGTATAATTTATTGCATGAAAAAGGCTTTACTTTAGAATTGTGTTTAAGAGTAACTTTTTCTCTGTTACCATTGTTTGATTCAGTTTCTAATTCACCATGAAATATTCCAATAAGTCTTAATGCCTTCTCAGTTAATTTAAGAATCACTGGATATAGAATAATTCTTCTGAACTTTCTTCCTTTTTGTCCTATGTAGTACATCAATATGTAGTTTAGAGAATCCATCTCTCCACGTGGTCTACTTTACTAACAATAGATTATAAATTCTAACAACTTTCTTTTTTTTTTTTTTTTCTAATAATATATCTACGGAGAGGTGCTTCATACCAGCATTCTTTTGAAAATAAATCATATTATTTCTATAGGCACCTTATATTTACCTAGTTTAATAAATTATATCAGTAATGTCTTAGTGAAATCCAAATGAAATAACTAACATTACTGAAATATGAAATGCGTCCTTCTGATTTACTGCAGCAACCCAGTTAAGTAGGGGCCTTTCTGTTATTAAACATGATCAAGCAACATAAACAGAAACTTCCTCAAGGTTAGAGATAGGCTTTTTATCTATATAAAAGGCAGTTAACATATTTAATATTCATACATTTTTGACAGAGTACCTCTCTTTTTCCTATCTATACTATGTAAAATGTATGTCAGTTCACAAAAATTCTTGGGAATATGATCCCCTTACCAAATTAGTTGAAAGTCTGACATATTGTGTAAGCACAAAAAGGCATCACTCCCATGTTTTCTGGAGTGACTTATACAATGGACACCCTGGAGAGTACAGCTTAACTCTTAACAGAAAAATAAATAAATAAATAAAACCCTCAGAGAATCAACCAGTTAGTTGCAACATGTAATTAACTAGCAGTTTTATGTTCACCGATAAGTGACCTTTGGTCATTTCCCTGCCCTTCCCATGATGGAGTTTGTTGTTGCTGCCATTCTTTAATTTAGCTAAAAGATAAAAACAGTGGAGTCGGATCAGACACACTGGTAAGTTCATTCACCAGGAGCAATCATTTCCCCATTAAGGGGAAGAGAAAGTCTTGAAGGATAACAAGATCCTAATCAACTATTCACTTAATCTAATGTAACCTGGTATCCTAATTATAGACATTATTCTATATATTTACATACAGTAAATGACACTCTGGGTTCAGTAAAACTCAGGGTTAATATTTCTACATAACGTATAAAAAACAAAACATCAGAATCCAGATCCTTCTGAAGAAAAGTGACACTTTCAGTACGTTTAATAAATGTACTGAGAGCAAACGGTCGTTTGCTTAGTGATTGACAAGTTAATGCAACTCCAAAATGTGACCAATGTTTTCTCCTATTCCTGGTAAAATATACCTAATTGTTCACTATGCCATGAGATTAAACTAACGTAGAAACCCAAGTAACTATTTGAATGACTAAAGAGGGGTTTACTAGACGATCCAAAATGAGAGGGACAATTAGAGGCCGTTCTTTCATTTAAACCAAGCAAGAGAAGGTGATAAAAATTCAGACAGCTAATGTACAAGCCATAAACTGGCATTACCATGAGAGTTTCCTTTTTCAAGCATTTATGGAGCATCTAGTTTGAGCCCATTCCTAAACTTGAGAAACTTTCTGTTCATGTCACTTGATCATGTTTCATAACACAAAGGCCCCCACTTAACTGGATTGCTACAATAACTTAAAAGGACACATTTCCTATTTTAGTAATATTAGCTATTTCACTTGAATATCAAGAAATCATTACTGATATAATTTACTACACTAGATAAATATAAGGTTTTAAATATACCCTTAGAAATAATAGGATTTATTTTCAAAAGACTGCTGATATGAAGCACCTCTCCATAAATATCTTATGCATTCCATTTTCACAGAAATCTATCAGATTATTGATTCTCTCTTCCCTCTAATCTTGAAAATGATAAAAAAACAAACTAGTGATCTGAACTGTATTAATGTGCATCAAAATGAATTAACTCTTTGAAAACATTCTTAAATATGCACAGAAACAAAGCTGATCATATATTTGGGTTTAAATATTCAAAACATTTGGTTTTAGCAGTTGAGAATAACTACAGAAAGATCAAGAAAAATAACAAATGATGAAATCCAGTGCAATTCCATCTTTTAACAGACACATAAAACAAAGTGCATTAAAAATGATGCACTACTCTAAGGTATTTATGTTAAGCATGCAATTAAAATGAAAGTATATTAAGTGTGTAAGGTATTTTTTCTATCGCCTCAACTTCAGAATCCTTCAAATTAAATGAGTATGAATTGCATTAAATGAAAATCAGACACACTTGGCATACAAATTCCAATTCTCTTTGACAGTGATTTCATTTTGTGTGTTTTAAAGGAGGTACCTATAAATACCTGTCAGTGGCAAATTTTACTCTGCAGTTTATATTTCTGAAAGTCTGCTAATAATATCTCTTTAGGTCACTATAAATAAATGCTGTACATAGAACATGTAGAAACCGCCAGCAATAGTTTCTTCCACGTCTATACTGACACCTAAGCTGAACTGATCATGATCCCTGTGTGTTCACTACACAGATCTAACATTGCACTTATCCTATTGTCCGGCAACTCCTTATTTATGTATTTGTCTGCCTACAAAGACTTTTCATTCTAGCACATTAGGATCAATTTCTGTCTGCAATGCCTAGTATGATGCTGCTGTGGTCTGAATGTTATGTCTGTGTCTCTCCCAAATGTGCGTATTGGAACCTAATCACTAATATGATGGTATTAAGAGATGGAACCATCGGGAGATGATTAAGTCATCAGGATGGAGCACTCACTATGGGTTTAGTATCCTTATATAAGAGGCACCATATTTTGCCCCTTGCACCATATGAGACTGCAGTAAGAAAGCATGATCTGTGAAGAACAGGTCCTCAACAGACGGAATCTGCCAGTGTCTTGATCCTGAATTTTCCAGCCTCCAGAACTCCGAAAAATAAGTTTCTGGATTTATAAACCACCCAGTTTACAGCATTTTGTTATAGTAGCTCAAAGAGATGAAGACAGATGCTGACCACATAGAAGATTTTTTGTATATGTATTGTTTTACTATAATATTGTGAAATTTATTGCAATATTGTTGTCTTATGCTATTGAGCATCACTATGAAAGTTCGTTTGGTGTTTTACATTCTGAAAATGTTATAGTGTGGACAAAGATAAATTTTCCATAGCTTATAATAAGGATAATAATAGTTATTATTATTTTTGTAACAAAACCAGTAGGAGAATATATTGCCATTATATACCCCAAACCATAGTTAACTGCCTGCAGTTACTTTCAAACTACCTCACAAATGCTTAAAGTACTTCCACTTTCTAATTTGTTAACTCTTGCTAACTTAAGAGTTCTAAAGTAAATACACAGTATTTTCTTTTGCTTTTATTATTATTATTATTATTATTATTATTAGTTGAGATACGTGCTCATCGCAACCTCTGCCTCCCAGGCTCAAGCAATCCACCCACCTCAGCCTCTGGAGTGGCTGGGACTATAGGCATGCACCACTATGCCTCGCTAAGTTTTTAATTTGTTGTAGGGATGAGGTCTCACTGTATTGCCCAGGGTGGTCTTGTCTCCTGGACTCAAGCAATCTTCCTGCCTTGGCTTCCCAAAGTGCTGGGATTTCAGGCATGAGCCACCGCACTTGGCCAAAAGTAAATATATATTATTAACAAACTTGTTTTACTATGGAGAATTTTAAACATATGCAAAATCCAATAAAATAGTGTAAGTACTCATATATACATTGGTCAGTCCCTACATCGATCATCCTAAGAACAAGTCTGTCAAACCACTCTCCAGTCCAATTTCTTTTCTTCCCAGTTACCTGGAAGCAAATCTCAGATATCACTTCATTTCATCTATATTTTACTAGGTACATCTATAAAAAATGGACTATAGACCGAGCGCAGTGACTCACGCCTGTAATCCCAGCATTTTGGGAGGCCGAGGCAGGCGGATCACGAGGTCAGGAGATCGAGAGCACCCTGGCTAACACGGTGAAACCCCGTCTCTACTAAAAATACAAAAAAATTAGCTGGGCTTGGGGGCGGGCGCCTGTAGTCCCAGCTACTTCGGAGGCTTGAGGCAGGAGAACGGCATGAACCCAGCAGGCGGAGCTTGCAGTGAGCTGAGATTGCGCCACTGCACTCCAGCCTGGGCGACAGAGAGAGACTCCATCCCCTCTGCCAAAAAAAAAAAAAAAAAAAAAAAGGACTATATTAACCAAACCACAGCCCTATTATCAAAGTAAAATATTAACAATAATCCCTTAATACTATAAAATATCCAGTGTTCACATTTGTAATTGTTTCATACATAAAATAACTTGTTCTTAGAGTCTATATAAGTTCCATACGTGATAAAATATTTGATTGCTATATCTCTTCTAGTCTATAAATATTCTCTCTTTCTCAATCTATTTCTGCCTTGCACCTTACTTGTTGAGGAATAAAACAAATGTTTTGCATAATCTCACAGTTTGGATATTGTTGATTACTTTCTCGTGGTCAAGTTCAACCTGCCCCTCTATTCTGTGAATACATACGCTTATCAGATTCTGTGTGTGTGTGTGTGTGTGTGTGTGTGTGTGTGTGTGTGTCAGAAGACTACTTTATAGAAAGTGCCTAAAGTATGGTCATGCTTTGGATTTTAAAATTATGATCGATCCATTACACAAATCCATTTTAAAAAGAAATGGGCCGGTCAGGTGTGATGGCTCACACCTGTAATCCCAGCACTTTGGGAGGCTGTGTAGGGCAGATAATGAGGTCAGGGGTTCGAGACCAGCCTGACTAAGCTGGTGAAACCCCATCTCTACTAAAAATACAAAAATTAGCCGGGCGTGGTGGCCCATGCCTGTAGTCCCAGCTACTCAGGAGGCTGAGGCAGAAGAATTGTTTGAACTCGGGAGGCGGAGGTTGCAGTGAGCCAAGACAGCACCACTGCACTTTAGCCTGGGCAACAGAGTGAGACTCCGTCTCCAAAAGGCCCTGACCATACTTGGATCATTGTTTCTTCTCTTATGAAAATCTGATAAATGCCATGTGAATGCAAAGCTCATAAACTTCATTGAGTCTAAGTTAATTGGTCTACATATTCTGACATATGAACACTCACACGTAAAACTGAATTTGCATGCCTTTGTAGTTTACCTCATACCTAAACTATTTAATATGAAATCAACAAAATTATTTTAGATCTAATTGTAATCACACATGTTTACTGTTTCATACAGAAAAAAGGTTCTAAAAAGTAGAAGGAATGTATTTTTTATGTATTTTATCAAGTATTATCTTCTCTTCATATTGAATGTGTGTCTACCTTTTGCTGTAGCCATCCATTCCATTTGGCACTTGATAATGTGGTCCCTTGGATTATAGACAGTACAATAACCATTTATTGAGTGCCTACTATGTTTGAGCCTGAAGTCTTAGGATATAAAGATGAACTTGAAAAGTGAGCAATATAATACAGAAGAGCTGCACACACACAGATGATTTCTGCTTCGGTTTTAATGTGGTATAAGTGTGCTTACAGCAATCCCTGCTTTAAGAATTCAAATAGAAAGAAACAATGGTTATTTCAAAAAAATCTAGTATCTTTACTATTGACAGGGGATTATTATTTAGTCATAGCTACCTTAGCATACTACTGCTATGTTTGCCAAAAATAAGATTGTTCCTATGCAGAGCTTTTAAACTGCACATATGTGCACGCACACACGCACACACACACACACACACACACACACACAGAGAGACAGTATCTTGAGAAGAAATAAAAGTTATCTTGAAAGAGACTGAAGAAGTAACTGACACTCTCATATTGCTCCTTAGGTACCATGTGCCAATATTAGTGTTTTGCACTTATTAATTCATTTGATTCACCCAACACTAAACATGTAATATCATAAATTACCACATAGGGTAAAACAGTTTCAGAGACTCTTCTGGTATTTCACACTAACAAGTGACAGAACCAGAAGTCGAACTGAGGCAACGTCCCTGCGGAGTCTGTGTTTTAATCACTATGGTACCCTGTCTCTTAATCAAAATGTAACAAAGGACAAATGGTTGATTGTGTGGAAATCAACTGTGCTCCCATGAGTCCAAATATCATTCTGAGGTGCTACAGTAATTACAAATCTACTATCAGCCATCCCAGATATTGGAACTGAGCTTGTACAATGAATCTGAGGCGGATTCTCAGTTGACAAAGCCACCCTTACAAGATTTTTCACCTTCCATTTCATCTGACCCTTCATGATTACAGCTCTAGCAACTATTCACCTTTTATTCTTACATGAAAGAGGATCTAATAACCCTTTAGGGATTTCGTCAGACCTCGACAAAAATCACTTTCCACTCCTACTATACAATCAAAGATATTCTAGGTTTCGTTTTCCTCCTCCTCCTTCTAACTCTAGTACTATTTTTGCCTGACCTCCTGAGAGACCCAGATAATTATACTTTAGCCAACCCCCTCAACACCCCACCCCACATTAAGCCAGGGTGAAACCTTTTGTTTGCATATGCAATCTTACAATCCATCCCTAACAAACTAGGAGGCATACTGGCCCTTGTATTCTCCATTCCCATTCTAGCAGTTATTCCCATACTTCACATATCTAAACAACAAAGTGTAATATTTGGGCCATTAAGTCAATACCTATTCTGAATCTTAGTGGCTGACCTGTTTACAGTCACACGAATCAGAGGGCAGCCAGCCGAATACCTTTTTATTACCATCGGACAGACAGCATCCCTTATGTACTTCTCTACTATCCTCACCCTCATACCACGCGCTACCCTAATTGAAAATAAACGACCTAAGGGAAAATGCCCTTGTCAATACTCTGGTCTTGTACACCAGAAATGGAGAATGCCCTCCCCAGAACAACTCAGGGAAAAAGCATTGCCGCTTCACCGTTAACACCCAAAGCTGGAAGTCACATTGCCTCAGCTTGAATTCTGGGACCATGACTTTATGCAAAATTCTTCATGCGTTCTTCTGTTTATAAAATATCAATGCTAAAAATGCCTACTACACATGGATGCTGTTAAGATTCACAAAAATGGTGTGTACAGTGTCTGGCGAGTAGTAAGGTGCTCAAAAATTTCAGCTATTCACTTTATCATTATGTGCCCAAAGTACAGGTCATGGTATTTAGAATTGGTTCTGAATGAAGGAAGGCTCCTTCATTAATATGTAATATTAAAATAAATAGAAAATAGGGTAACCAGGAAAAAGTACTTTTCCTCTTGCCTCCCGTAGGAATTAAAAGTTACAAAAGGAGAGGAAAATGTTAAAGGAACCAATTTGTCAATAAAGATGGAAGGAATACTGGCCGCTGTCACAGTTATCTCAATGTTCACTTCAACTCCACAAGAAGTGTTTCCCACATCGCAGTCAGAAAAACTGAGTCATGTTGATCATTCAAATTTGCACAGTCAGGAAATGGCAAAGCGAAGAGGACTTGAAACTATACCTCCCTGACATGATAGCTCTTACTTTTCCATTAAATCAGTGTTCAATATATTATAGGTTACAAAATTTAGCAAGTCATGAAATCATTTTAGTGGATTTTAACCTAGCCTTTGAAAAAATTAAAAAAGGAGAAGAGAGGAGAAAATATCAGTGTACACTACATGAAGCAAATACTATTGGATGAAAGTATTACAGTCATACATGCATGTGGGTATCCATGGGTCTTTGGGGTTGCCATGGGAATTGTACTTCTTAATGCCTGTAGCAGCAAAAATGTTAGAAACAAAGTAAGTACCATGTTACATTCGTCATGCTGGTGTGATAGTCAAATAAATACATATGGATTCGCTGAACCACTGAGGTCATGATTTCTTGGAACTACACATATTTTTAGGAAAACAAAAAAAGTTATACGTGTTAGCGAAGCAGTGTGCAGCTTTCTATTCTTTATCACATTCTCAGAAAGTACTGGGAGAATTTGGCTTGGTAATGGTTATACCATCACTAACAAGCTGAGTGGGTTGACATATCAATTAAATTTTATGTTTCTGGGTTTTTTCCTCTATAAACAGAAGATAACAATTCCTTCTCTCTAATTACCTCTGTGGGATTCTGAGCCATTTAGGCAAAAGTCAGTGTAGTGATTGAGGGAAATAGTCCAGGGAAATGATAAGTGGGTGCGTGTGTCCGTGCACATGTGTGCACATATGCGCATACTTGATAGAATCCAATGCCAACAAAAGATATAGCACAGTGTCAGAGGAGAAGGCAAAACATGTATCACACTGAAAGGGTAACTGCTGCTCTTTGAGACCATGGGATATCCTTTATTATGTGGCTGGGTCAATAAGAGTCTCAAGCAATAAAATGGAAATTATGAAGAACTTAAAAAATTGAGTAAGGTTAACACAGATATATGAAGATATTTGGATGTTAGCTAAGAAGCATATACTACTAATTTCTGGCATGGGGTCAATCTCAAGTAATTGCAGCTATTTCTAAGGCAGCGACTTCCATAAACAAATGACTTTGCTTTTTATCTTCTTTCAGCTCTTCAAAGAGTAAAGTATGCAAGGAAAGATTTATTTCCCCACATGACTAACACATAGAGATGGTAGAAACACCAAGTGCATATTTTATTTATTTTACCAACTGGTACAAAGAAAATAACTTTGTATTTAACATCCTCTGAAACACTAGAAAAGCATTCTCAGGCCAGGTGCAGTAGCTCACACCTGTAATTCCAGCACTTTGGGAGGCTGAGACAGGCTTGAGACCAGGAGTTGGAGACCAGCCTGGGCAACACAGTCAGATCCTGTCTCCACAAAGAACAAAAAATATTCGCCAGGCATGATTGTGTGCCTGTCATCCCAGCTACTTGGGAGGCTGGGGCAGAACTGCTTTAGCCCAGGAGTTTGAGGCAGCAGTGACCTATGACCGTCCCATTGCACTCCAGCCAGAGCTACAGACCAAGACCCTCTCTCCAAGAAGACGATGAAGATGAAGACGAAGATGAAGAAGAAGAGGAGGAGGGGGGGGAATTAAAAGGAGGAGGAGAGAAAGGGGAGGAGAGGGAAGAAGGAGAGTAAGAGGAGGGGGAGGAAGAGGGAGAGGAACGGGAGGAAGAGGAGGGGGAGGAGGGGGATGTAGCAGCAGAGGAGGAGGATGAGGGGGAAGAAGAGGAGGAGGAAGAGACAGGACTTCTCAGAATTACTAGCTCCAAATTGTGACATCTACAGTAGGACTCATGTTTCCCACTTGGTAGCCTTTAAGGGTGCCTCTCTGCTTTTTGGCCGGTTGTTATCTGTTACTTTATATGTAATCCACATTTATATCTTATCTTTGTTAAAATAAATAACTTGAAAAAAATACTTCAGATTTAGGAATAGGCACAGAACTCCAATCCCATCAATTCAAGAACTATTTCTGAAGAGTTCGTTTGGAACGCTGCTAAAAATGTGAAGGTGGAACCTGCAAGTCACATAAAGGAAGATTCCATTTTAGCCAGTTTTAACTTAATATGAGAGCAGCAGATGGTGTCTTATTGAAAGCACTTTTCAATTTTCTGGGCAAAGTAATTTCTTAAATGAAAAGGCTCCTTTAGGCACACAAAAACTGCATTCCAAAGCTGTTAAGAGACCTAACTGCAGTCAAAAAGCTAGAAATGGTAGTAAAAGACAACTAGAACTCAGCAAAATTGCCTCCTAATTTGTGCTAGAGATGACACAAATTCCTCAATGATCTTTGGCTGTTGTAAATGTGCATGTTTGTTTTTATGCATGGGTCTTTAGATGTGAGCAGTTGTTCTTGACTTTGACCCTTCTTGTAGTAAGGAAACATATAGTTTGCTTAGTTTTTTGTTTTGTTTTGTTTTGTTTTTTGAGATGGAGTTTCACTCTGTCAGCCAGGCTGGAGTGCAGTGGTGTGATCTCAGCTCACTGCAGCCTCCCAGGTTCAAGCAGTTTGAAACTTACAGTTTTTAAGTGAAACACTCCTCTCCTACTCCTTGTCTCTGTGGTGACCTGCTGATGGCACCAAAAGCTCCAAGGTTGGTAACAGGATCAATTTTTTTTTCCCCCATTTACCTTGCCAAAGTGATTGGTCAAGACTGAGGAGATGTTCTGTAAGTCCATGCCTGACACTGTTCAACAAATTTGATTCAGGAAATGCATGTGATCTGATTTTATTAAATGAAAGCTAATCTGATGGTCTTGGAGTTGAGAAAGTGTAAATCTGACTTTAGGGAGACCACTGGAGAAGACGAACAGTGAGTGTAACACAGAGGAAAGCAAGGAAAACAAAAGAAAATACCCAGACTTGATGTCATTGCTTGAGTCTCCAGCTCCAGCCATACTCCTGACAAGACTCTGCCTCTTGGTTTTCATTTAAGTATGCCAATCAATTCAATTTTATATTCTCTGGGTTTGGTTTACCATAATTCACTTCTCCTCGCTCTTTTCTGTGTTACTCTATATTACTTTTTGTTATTCAAAAAGGAAAGTATTTGCTTGCATTTTTGCCAAAAAGGAGAAGTTGGCCTTTTTGAGTTTTGATGGAGCTTAAAGAAATAAATAGCACAGTAAGAGGAAAAAATGGAAATAAATAAGAATATAGAATTCCTGTTTTTATGTTTGTTTTGTTTTGTTTGCTTCAAGTTGTATGACAGAAAGTAGATGATACCTCAGTGCATAAAGAACTTTATTAGAAATTCAGTGCAGAGGTGTTTATATTGAGCTCTGCTAATACTGATTTCATTGTTTTTCACTGAATCACAACTATGATACCTCTGTGTCCCATAACAGTTACACATATTCTACATACTGCTTTAAATATGCAATGCAGACTTGGTTATGGAGAATATTTTAATTAAGCTGTTTATATGAGGAGTTCTTTGTAATATGGACTTTCTATAGAAAGTAATATGGGCTTGTAATATGGGCTTCCATAGAAAAGCTGAGGAGTTTTTTGTTTTTTTTTTCTTCTTCTGTAGCTTTGCTTTTCAGGACTATGGATAATGACCACTTACACTTTAAAGACCCTTAGAGGAAGCAACATATATTGCCTTTTGTCATTGAATATTTTACCATAGTTAGTTAAACCTCTTGGCTCTCTTCAACTGTTCCTAAGTGTTGCATTTTTCCAAGGAGTTAAATTCATCCTAAGCTATGAAATACCTAGAAGACATTCCATTAAATATTCCACGAGTCAATCTAGTATAATGACTAAGAGTGGGGGTTCCAAACAATGGGTTATGAAGTGGAAACTATGAGTGGGGTTTAGGGAATCTGTTAGAAACTGAAGTATGCAAAATATTTTAGAATCATGTATCAGGGTAATTTTTTCTGTAAGAAAAGGCTTCTACCTTTTATCAAATTATTGAAGAAGTCTATAATCCAAAAAATGTTATTAACCAGTAGCAGCCAGAAGAAATTTGATCTTTAAAGAGAAAATCAAGAAACAAGGGATGCTATTGTGTTTTTCGGAATTTCCATTTTCTATTTATCTAATCAAAAACCAGCTTCAGTATGATGTCAATATCTGCAGGTGGCAGGATTATGAATACATAAAATCAAGCATGATCTAATCTGCTCTATATTGCATATCATCACGGCAATAATTGCTTCATTGTTTAGTGGTCAGGATCCCTGTGAGGAAGCATAATCCAAATGAGAACTAGATGCAAGAAACATATCTTCATGATATGACAATTAGGTTCAGTACGGATACACTTGAACGTAAAAGGCCAATGTATAAACTTTCAAGGATACTGTCATGTAAATGGTAAGAATTTGGGGCTTAAGAGAGAAATTTTGCAAAAAAGTTCTAACATGACTTGTGTAATCACAGTTCTAAAATTTAAAATCATCTGATCTAAAGAATTTCCTCTTAATGCACAGTTTTGTTAATCCTGGAAAATAATCTCTTTTGATTTTTTTTTTTTTTTTTTTTTTGTCTAGAAATCAGAATCAGATCATTGTTTCTACTTGTTTACTGGAGGAACAAAGGAAAGAACCAAGAAAGTAGAGAAGAAAGGAAAGAGAGAAGGAAAGAAGAAAAGAAAGAGGGAGGGAAGATGGAGGAAGCGGGAGAAGGAGGAATAGAGGAAGGGAGGGAGGGAGGAAAAAAGGAAGAAGAAATTGGATTTTTTATATTAACTGAATATTTCCAGAGAAGCCTCCATCTCTCTCTAAGTTCAGTGGCTTTACCTTTGCTTCACTTCCTAATGATCTTACAATATTTCACATATATATTTTAATAAAGACTATTAGAGGATACACTTGGATATTTTTTCCCTTCTAGCTATATTAGCTAGGTGACTGGTAGCTAGGTTGCTGCAATGAAGACTCCAAACAACAATGAAAAGAAAACACATGAAAATACTGGCTTAAAATAATGGAAAGGTATTTCCTGTTTTTTGTTTGTTTGTTTTTCTTTTTGTTTTTCTTTTCTTTTCTTTTCTTTGAGACAGAGTTTCACTCTTGTCTCCCAGGCTGGAGTGCAACAGCGCAATCTCAGCTCTCCACAACCTCCACTTCCCGGGTTCAAGCAATTTTCCTGCCTCAGCCTCCAGAGAAGCTGGGATTACAGGCACCCACCATCACACCCGGACAAGTTTTATATTTTTAGTGGAGACAGGGGTTTGCCATGTTGACCAGGCTGGTCTTGAACTCCTGACCTCAGGTGATCTGCCTAGCTTGGCCTCCCAAATATTCCTTTTATATCATAGACTGGGGGTGAGTGATCCAAGCTGGCAGCACAGCTGTGCCTTAGATGACCATCTGGATGCCCAGCTTCCTCTCCTTTTGCACCATGTTATTCAAAACCTCGGTTTTGGAAAGGTCCATTGGCTGTCCTTCAATCTTCGTTCTACCACTCCCTCCCAGTACAAGAACTCCATGGAAGCTCAGAAAGACACATCCTAACCTTTCTTCCACTTAGGTAAATCCATTTAACTATAATTTTTGGGCAACAGCATGTGCACAGAAGTAATGGGTGAAAATTGGATCATGCTTCTAACAGTCCAGAAGTGGACTCCCTTGCTCTTTACTCTCCACTGACTGAAATCCAGACCTCACAACTCATTAAGGGTGGTGAAGCATTGAGACAGAAGGAGACCCCACCTAAAATCATAGAGTCAACCTATTGCACCAGCATGATGCCATATTAATGTGTGACAGAAAAAACATTCCACCTTTGTTTAAGCCAGTGTTATGTTGGGTCTACATCACACAACTGAATCTGCATCTTAACTACTGTTTCAATCCAGTATTTGCTGTTATTCCTCACACACTTTTCTTCTGATATAAGCCTATCTATAAATAAACTCTTCTACCTCATTTTTCTCATAGTGAGTTACTTTTGCTATAAGCAAAATAAAATAAGGCACCATAGCAATTTAGAGTTTCCATTAAGAAAAATAACAAATAACGATCCTCAAAACTCTTACTTATCTAACCAACCAGATTTCCATATCCAGATAAGAATTAGCACTGGCATATTTCCATCTCCATCTGTTGATTCCAATGTAAATTACCTAAGAACAGAAAATTCTGCCTAAAGCTATATGTATGAAATTTTCCACTGAATACCATGTAGCTACCAGCATAAAAATAAGAATGAAATCTTAGGAAAACTAAATTATGGAAAAGAGAATAGGATACAGTTGAAAGTCATACTCCTGAGCACTGATGTTAGAAATGGAAATTGCCTGCATGGTGAAGAGACAGCCAGTCGGAAGGAGACAGAGAGTTAGGTGATCTGCCTAGATCATGGGCCTGCTGCCTCCTTTCCTTCAGTTCAAACCATATTGTATTTTATTTTTATTACACACAAGCTCTGTTGCCTTAGGCATGTCTTTCTTTGATAGCTACAACTTCCTCTTCTTACTGCCCATCTCTCACTAATCAATACACTACGAGGTGCCAGAGTAATTTCCTTTTCATAAGACTCTTACCACTTCCTGACACTTTTCACATTTCTTTCCTAATTATTTTTGGATTTTGACACCAGACAGAGAGCTCTTGTCCTCCCTAATAGGCATTTACCTTCCACATGTTGGTCCAACTTTTGCTTAGCCCAGGCCTGTCGAGCATTTATTTTCTTTCTTTCTTTTTTTTTTTTTTTTGTTCTTTCCACACTCCTCAAATCATCAACCCTAGTTTGAGTTTGTCCTTACATCCTAAGAAGTATTTTTTTTCTTCTAATATTCACTAATATTTTCACAAAATACTTTCATAATGCTTCTCAGTCACTACTAAGAAGACTTTGACTGGAGGAAAAAAATTGAAAACAAGAAACCATTAATACTTATCAGGGGCAGTGCAGAAGATATCACAAATTATTCATCATAACAGTGAGAACACATGGACACAGGGAGGGGAACATCACACAATGGGGCCTGTCTGGGGGTGGAGGGAAAGGGGAGGGAGAGCATTAGGACAAATACCTAATGCACGCAGGGTTTAAAACCTAGATGACGGGTTGACAGGTGCAGCAAAGCACCATGGCACATGTATACCTGTGTAACAAACCTGTACATTCTGCACAGTACCCCAGAACTTGAAGTAAAATAATAATAATAATAATAATAATAATAATAAATTATTCATCATAGGTAAACGACTCACATCTCCACCTTATGTGCTTACTTAAATATCTGTTCTCTGAGGTCTAAAGTATTTTTTAAAAAAGTCTTAATAAATACACCATAAAACTTGCATGCGATATTATAATACAAATGTACAGTATTATAAATGTAATAAATGCATCTATATTATTATCATCTACACAAATGTTTTTATTATTTTTTACTATCAATATCAATTTATTTAAACATTTTACAGCATTTTTACTTGAAAACATTTCTTGATCTTAAATATAAAAATGTAATATCATAAGAACAGTTGTTTTAATTTATCAAATTTTATGTATGTTAATCCCCAAATAAATACATATTTAATATCACTTATTTCATATATGTTTACTCAAACTTTGCCTATACATAATTTCCATTCCAATGTGTTTTTCTATCACTAGATGATAACAGATAAGAATATTAACACTATAGGTTGATCTTAATGCATATTGCAGCCTGTTACCTTCTCTAGCTGATAAACATGTGAGTGGCCAGGAATTAGGTGGAGGACAAATGCTGATTCAGATTTTATAGGACTAATGCTTTACTGATATTACAGAACACCATCAGTACTTAGAAATATTACAGATCTACTTGGTTACAGTTAACAAATACTCCTTGGAGACCAATACGACCTCAGAAACTACTTATATAACTTTAACAGCACACTACATAAAACCAGTGAATTTAATTTTCACCCTATCTCACATTACAGAAGAAAACGTTCACAGATCCAGTTGAAATTAATAGCCTAATGTCTAGCCAACATCATGACTTCTTAATAAATCTTTGCTAAAAGAATAAATGGTAACTATGTACAGAAGATTCATAGAAAATTGGATTAATAATGTTCACTTATTTAACTAAGAACCTTAAGCTAAGACCCAACAAAGCAAATACGGAATCAGATGACCCTAAATCACGACCACATGAATTCTAACATGACCCAAGTGAGTCCAGGGCTGAGAAGCTTTCAGTCTAATTAGGCAGAATGCACTGATGCATTATTCTAGAGAGAGGGAGGTAACTAAATACTCTGGAAAGTGTTAGAGAAATTTAGGATTCTTGTTCCGATTCTGACACAAACAAACTGTAAACTTGGACTATTCTCTTAGAATCCCTTATTTCTAAGCTCTAACATTAAAGAGGTGGATTTCAAGTCAGTCTCTGTTATGGACTGAATTGTGTCTCCCCAAAATCCATCTGTGGAAGTCCTAACCCCTAGTACCTCAGAATGTGATCTTATTTGGAGATAGGGTCTTTTCAGAGGTAATCGACGTAAAGTGAGGTAGCTCATTAGGGCAGGCCCTAATTCAAAATTACTAGAGTCCTTAAGAAGCAGGGAATTTGAACACAGAGATGTGCATACAAGGGAGAACAAGATGTGAACACGACGATGGCCAAACAAACCGAGAAGAGAGGTTTGGAACAACTCCTTACTGAAAGAATCAACTCTGCAAACACGTTGATTTTGGATTTCTAGCCTCCAGACTGTGAGAAAATAAATTTATGTTCTTTAGGTGTGTAGTATTTTGTTACAGCAGTGCTAGCAAACTAATACAGTCTCTAAGGTCTTAGCCAACTTGAAAATATGATGATGTGAGGAAATAAGGACCGTAAAAAAAAAAAAAAAAGGGTGAAAGTGGGAGAATCTGTAAGACACACCAAGTCTGAGAGCTAGCATAAGCACCAGTATGTACTCAGGAGCCACAGTAAAAATAATAATAATAACAATAATAATAATAAAAGCTCCAACAAGTATTGCTGAAGAGTAAATGCTAAATACTTTAATGAGGCAGAGGTAGTTAAGTAATGGTCTCTGGTATGGTAGAAAAGGGGGAGAAGATAGTTTAAAATTCACAACATCTCTAAATAAAATGAGTAATCTTTTTTTCCATTTCACTATTTAAAAATTAATATAGCCCAACTGGAACAACTAGGAACTTTCTGAGCCATTACATTGTAAAGAGCTTTCAAACACTGTTAGGTTATTTAGACTTTTAGTCCTTAAGTTAAATTCAGGCTTTTAGTCCTTACATTCTAAATAAATAAATAAATAAATAAATAAAAAATCCTCCAAATACAATTAAGTAATAAACCCACAAAACTGTATTTCTACGGATTTGAATTTATCCAAACTGGTGTCAGATGGTATTTGTATTATGAACATGGGGCATATTGCATGCTATATTAAACATATAGAAGTAAAAATACCCAATAAAATATTCAATTTTTGACCTGAATCTCATGACCCCATGAATATCATACTGCAAAACCATCATCAAATCATATTCCTGAAATATAACCTACATTCCCTCTTAATTTAAGAAAAGTGAGAAGCTAGCTAGATGATCACTGTAATTCTCTGCAAAATTTCTCATTATTTAGAAATACATATAGATCTCAAATTAAATTTCTATATAGATCTCAAATTAAATTTGTAATACATTTTAACATAACATTGGGTAGCCAAGAGTTTTTTCTCTGCCATATCTCCACAAAAAGTTCTCAATTATACATGATTAAATTGTATTCAATTTTATATATTTGTCTAATGACATCAGAATCCCCAGATATAATATATAAATATTTTATACCAAAGTTAGCTCTAAAGCATAATTGTATTCATTGAATTAATTTTCCTTTAAATTCTTATTGTAACGTGGATGAGACTTGAGGTATAGTGTGGCTAGAGGACTTAGTGGCTGCTTTCACAGTTTTATGCCATTGTTCTCCCTAGTTGAGCAGAAATAGTATACATAACAAAAGAGCAACTGTTCTTTCATCTTAATCGAACTGATAAATCAGGAAAAGAATACTCAGGCCTGAATAACGATGATGTATTCATTTAGTTCACTCTTTGACATAAATTCAGCAAAAATAAAATTCAGTAATTCCTTTTGCTGAGTAATAAGGGAAGCCAATTATAACAATAATGGCCGGTGTGATTAGCTGTCATTTACTGAGTGCTTACACAGTGCCAGGCACTGGTCTGATTCTTGACATGTATTACTGAGTCCTCATAAGCAAGCTAAAAGCTAGGCACTATTATTATGTCTATTTAAAGGATGAGGAAAAAATGAAGTACAGTGATATTAAGGAACATGCCCAAGATCAAACATCAGAAGGAGACATTGTTCTCGTCTAATTTGTTACACTGCCTCTGCAAAGGAAGAGCTATGTAAACAACTACATATGAATGCCTACAATGAGCTAGGCATTGTGTGGATGATTTATGGGAATTGTCCTCATTTTATTGATGAGGGATTGACACTTACAGAGGTTAAGCCATTCAAGATCACAGCTACCCAATGATGGTCAGAATTTGAATTTACGTTGCCTGAATCCAATCCCAAGGTTCATTTCACAATATTCACATCCAGGTTGTAATGGAATATAGTCTAGCACAGGGCTGCAAATACCACAGCCCACAGGTCAAATTCAATAAAATGTATGAAATTCAATAAAATAAAACTTTTATTGGAACAGAGCCATGCTCACTCATTGACTATTGTCTATGACTGCTTTCATGCTGTAATGGCACACTTGAGAAACTGTGACAGAGACTATGGCCCACGAAGCCAAATTATCTGTCTGGATCCTTACAAAAAAACTTTTCAGATCCCTGGTCTAAGTTGTCCCTGAACAACATCTTGGTAAAAATTAAAAGAATTCTGATATGATTATAGTTGCTGTGTTTTATATTTAATGTATTAATAAGCAGTAATTGGTAAAGAACTTAAAAATCAAAACAAAACAAAGGAACCCAATGTATCTGTTATGGGTTAAATTGTTTCTTTCTCCCAAAAGATATGTTGAAGTCTTAACCCCTGATACATATAAATGTGACCTCGTTTTGAAAAATGTGCAGATGTAATCAAGGTCAGATGAGATTTACTGATGTAGACCCTAATCCAATATGACTAGTGTCCTAAGAAAATGAAAGCACCATGTAAGGACAAAAATGCAAAGAGAGAATGATGCCATAAGATGATGGAGACAGGGTTTGAAGCGATGCAGCTGCAAACCAATGAATGCCAAGGATTGATGGGTCACCACCATCAGCAAGGATGGGGCGACGAAGGATGCTACCAGAGTCTCAGAATGACCCTGGCTCTGCTGACACCTTGATTTTAGACTTCTGACTTTAGAACTGTGAAATCCTACATTTCTATTATTTTGTGCCACCCATTTTGTATCCCTTTTTTATGACAGGCCTAAGAAAGAAATACAATGCATTCAGGATATTTAGAGGCAGAGATTAGCACTCATTTTGAAAAGTTACTCATTTTGAACATTTTGAAAAGTTACACATTTTGAACAGTTAGCAGAGGTTGCCAGCTGAACATCAACACTTTGTTTTTATTTTGTCTTTGTTTTTGGTGGACTTGTATTCAGGAAGTGGCTGCCCTGTCAGAGGCTACATTTCTCTTGTCCCCATTGACTTAGTCAGACTGAAGTGACTTGTACTCATCAACAGAATATTATTGGAAGCAAAATGGGCAAAGTGACTAAGAAAGCAGTGTGTCTTCTTCAGGCTGGATGCACAGGATCTAGCAGATGGTTCAGAAGCCCTGTGGGTCGTGGAGCCACAAGATGAAAAACGTCTGAACGCTGAACGAACACATGGAACAAAACCCTATGCTCCCGACCCATCCTCTGCTAACTGGTCTCTATGCGAGAGAAAAGTAAACTCTGGGGGTAAGTCCTTGGAATGGTTTTATATTATGTCAGCTACAATTACATTAACCACAGTAACTACTAAACACAAAATCAAATTTCTCATCATCTCTAGAACATGAACTCCCTGTAGGTGTCACATTATGATTCCTCTACGAATATTTCTAAAAACAAATGAAGAAGGGCATCACCAATGTAAAGTTCACAAGCACTTTAATCCAAACTCAAACAACATTTGCCATCAGCACAAACCTCACAGAAGAGCCAAATAAAATAAATGGCAAGAGAACATCCAAACAACTGCTAAGCATTGCACAAAAAGTGAGTAAACCTCAGAATTTGGGGCATAGAGGATGTTTACAGGTGCCACGATGTGCAAAATCCAGTGGTAATAACTAGATGTGGACCTCTAAGGGGAAAAAAAAAGGAGCTCAAAGATCAATCTGAGGCACAGCCAAGACTGTGCTTGAAGCAAAGCATTAGACAAGAGGTGAGAATAAATGAGTCACTGACAGCTTTGCCTTCTGCAAACAATGGCTTCCAAGTGACGCTAAAATGTGATCTTTCCGTGGGTGCAACAGGGAAACCAATTGGTGCTATTTTCGCACTTCCTAGAGGCAATAACACATCTAGAGAGAAGTCTTTGTCAAAGATAGTCTTTAAAGCTGCAACTCCATAGAAGCTTTCTATGGTTAGGAGGAGCATTTACCTGTCTTGAATAAAATAAGATGAGATAACAAATACAAAAATTTTCAAATGAGACATTCTACTTTTAAACTTCTTTTTAAAAATTCCTTTCTTCTTTTTTTATTTTTAAAGTAAATCTAAAGACTTACATAAGACCTAAAACCATAAAATCCCTAGAAGAAAACCTAGGCAATACCATTCAGGACATAGGCATGAGCAAAGACTTCATGACAAAAACACCAAAAGCAATGCCAACAAAAGGCAAAATTGACAAATGAGATCTAATTAAACTAAAGAGCTTCTGCACAGCAAAAGAAACTATCATCAGAGTGAACCGACAACCTACAGAATGGGAGAAAATTTTTGCACTCTATCCATTTGACAAAGGGCTAATATCCAGAATCTACAGCAAACTTAAACGAAGTTACAAGAAAAAAACAAACAACCCTTTCAAAAAGTGGGTGAAGGATATGAATGGACGCTTCTCAAAATAAGACATTTATGCATCCCACAAACATATGAAGAAACGCTCATCACCACTGGTCATTAGAGAAATGCAAATCAAAACCACAATGAGATACCTTCTCACACCAGTTAGAATGGTGATCATTAAAAAATCAGAAAACAACATATGCTGGAGAGGATGTGGAGAAATAGGAATGCTTTTACACCGTTGGTGGGAGTGTAAATTAGTTCAACCATTGTGGAAGACAGTGTCGCAATTCCTCAAGGATCTAGAACCAGAACTACCATTTGAGCCAGCAATCCCATTACTGGGTACATACCCAAAGGATTATAAATCATTCTACTATAAAGACGCGTGGACATGTATGTTTATTACAGCACTGTTCCCAATAGAAAAGACTTGAAACCAACCCAAATGCCCATCAATGATAGACTGGATAAAGAAACTGTGGCACATATACAACATGGAATACTATGCAGCCATAAAACAGGATGAGTCCTTGTCCTTTGCAGGGACATGGATGAAGCTGGAAACCATCATTCTCAGCAAACTAACACAAGAACCGAAAACCAAACACTGCATGTTGTCACTTATAAGTGGGAGTTGAACAATGAGAACACATGGACACACAGGGAGGGGAACATCACATGCTGGGACCTATTGGTGGGTGGGGGTTAGGGGAGGGATAGTATTAGGAGAAATACCTAATGTAGATGGGTGGGTTGATGGGTGCAGCAAACTACCATGGCACATGTATACCTATGTAACAAACGTGCACGTTTTGCACATGTATCCTAGAACTTAAAGTACAATAAAAAAATAAAGTAAATCAACTTAATTATTTTCTGAATTTGCACAAGCTGAACTACATATATTAATTAATTTTTGATAAGTGTTCCTTGTTCTTGCTAACAAAATTATTTTTTACATGAAGTCCTAATGAGACGGCAGATTTATCTTTCTTGGGTGGCATGCTTCTGTGCGATCAGCGGATTAGCTGCCACCCTGGAACTGGTACACTACCTTGTGGTATTTCTGTGCTATCTGACAGAAGGAATCCAAGATTATCATGTCGTTCTCCATCACTAGCTGAAAAAAAAAAAAAAAAAAAAGCTTGATAACATTTTTGGTTTTCTTTTGACATAGTATATTTTTAGTTCACCCCTTTTCGTTTTACTAATTCTTTTTCATACGGTTGAACTCTTTTGCAGATAAAACTTCAACAAGTAAAGACAAAAATTTTTGCTTGGAAGTCACACTGTACATCAGGAAGCTAGAGTTACATACAGAAACATCTGTCAGCATATGGCTATACAGATGCATCGCAACACTTTAGGGTCTGACAGCTTTACTTTGGATGGGCTCTTCAGTAAAAGAACAAATTGCTTTGTTTTCTTGGATTCTAAAACAACAGGCCTATTCCAGAGGTCAAGAATTCTTGATATTAGATCCTGGATTCCATCAGTCACACTTACATAAACATAGACTTTTTTTTTTCCCCTCAGAGAGTTTATCATGTAATTATATTGTTTAAATCCTACAAAGCAGAAAAAATCGAAAAAAAAATTAAGCTCAAGGAATTGCCATTACAAACAGAAGTCTTTGAATAAACATTATAAAATGGAAGGCACTGAAGATCCCTTGTCAGAGAAGCTAAATGAGAACATACACAACGACTGCTCGTAAGTGCTCAGGAAAAGGCAGAGACAATTCAGCAAGAAACTTAAGTCAGCAGCGTAATGTTTAAAATTGGGGTTTTGCAATCTGACATACCACTTGAATTTCAGCTGTACCATTTTGTATGATCCTAGCATGCAAATGAACCTAAATCACCATTTTTTCATCTTTAAAATAGCACTATAATAGGGATTAAATGAGGTGATGTATGTAAAACACTTAGCACCATGCCTGGCATATAGGAATTTCGCCAGAAAGGGTAGCTTTAAAAAGTGAATATTCATAACAGTTGGTATCATTAACTGAAGTCCCAGTTAGTAGTGCATGAATTTTTATTTCTGTCAGAATACATTTCTGACAGGACTACTGAAAAGTAGTGAAAATGATGGATTTCACAAGACATGTAATGACGGATAATAACTATTAATAATAACTAATGTGGCTTCAAATTTCAGCCTCTTTTAGGGAAAGGTTTTATGACATCCTCTTATAGAAAAAGCAGCATGATTGACAGACCTACATTTTAACGTATATTAAAAATATCATGCAATTTTTAAACTGCATCCTAATCCAGAACTATATGTTAGTTTCTCAAAATGAGGATATCACCTCTGATAAAATTCAAGTAGCTCTTTTGAATAGCCCTACAATCAGAAAGAAAAATGAATGCTATTTTCCCCTCAGGTGATCCATATGAGTGACAGGGACAAATAGACATATTCCACATCACACTGCATGTCTGTCTTCCCCTTTCTCGCAAGGAAGTGGCAGCACCAATGAATCACCAAACCTTCTGTGGGCTCCTACCCAGAGAAAGACACTGTGCCAGGCTCTCAGTTGAATCCACGGATGTCTAAATCCTCGTCCTTCCTTCCCCCAAGGAGACTACAGCTTAGGTGATGAGATCCAGGAGAAAAATATGATGGGTAGGAATGCAAAAGTTAGTGAGTACATCATGTACCGTCTTAAAAGAGGCTTTCATTCCTCCTTGCTAAACAATGATTTGAGTATTAAGTGCCCTGAAGTATAGGTCAAATGTAAATAATTACAAAGCACATCACAAAATATATACTTTCTTACCCCTTTGAGTATATTCTTTAAAACTCCAATAATTTCTGTGAGGGGGGCCTGTGGGAAATACTAAATTGGACCCTCACCTCCATTCTTACCTTTTTCTCCCTTAGCATACAGAGGCTAATTCTACACAGGATAACCAAATCCAATCAGAACTAAAAGTTCAAACCAGCAATAATTCTCCATCAGTGGTTTATGTTTCTGGGAAGTCACAGAGTGCTCTGATCCATGGACCTGCACAGACAGCCTGAGTTGACATACCAATTGAATCTCATCACCCTGGGCAAACAATCTCTAATTCCATCTAGACAGTAGCGAGCAAAGGTGTAGAAAATAAATTTCCCATTTCTACACCATGAACCTTAGATCTACCTCACATTTAAGAGTAAGGTTTCATTTCCTTTTTGTTACCCCAACCGAAGTCCAGCTCTGTGTTCTGGGGGGAACCAAAAAAGAAAAGAAAAAGGAAAACAAAAGGGCAGGTTTACTGTTTTATCAAAATGAGGGCTACATGCAGAAACTTCTTTACTGGCTGCAGAAGGGTTTCATCTTTCTTTTGCAAGTCCTGTTTCTCTATAAACGATTGTCTTATTCCAGTTTACCATGTAAGGATTGCAGAGAAAGGAGCAAAAACACATCAAAAGGAACAATACTTTTTTTTTTTTTTTTTTTTTGCCCGAGACTCTATTTGTGGAAAGAATTTTCCTTTTATGGCCATGGCCAGAAAGCAACTGATTGCTGAGCAAAGCTGTGTAAGCAAAATATCCATTCACTTCATTTCACAGAAATGTAACCTGGAAAATTGAACAGAAAAGTTAGAAACTGGAGTATATTCACTCTAACCTTATGGCAATCAGCCCAAAAATGCCTCTATTAAAAGATCTAAGTCAAATAAGGAAAGCTGTTGTGTATAATGGAAAGAGCATGAACTTGGGGTCAAACAGATCTCATTTTGCCTCTGCTTAATTCTTTGCTACACAAGCTGACTAAGCATCCGTTTCCTTAAATTTACAATATTAATATAAGCAATACTTCTTGCTGGAGGAAGTTTAGAGAATTTAATGAAATAATGTAGATATGTTAGGTCATTAGTAAACTTTTAGGTAACAAGCCAGGTTAAACTTCTCAAATCTCCCCTCATTACCAACATGTAAATAAAGTTAAGCTTCTTGATATAGAACCAGCTTTGTAAAAATTTTGCCAAGTAAAGAAATGAAGGCAATGGAAGGAACTAGAAGGAGCCATCAGATAATGAGCAGAAACAGCTCAAGACTATCAGGTAATAAGAGAGCTTTAAAAAGACAGGAGTGGAGTCATTTCATGTTCATTTAACATACAGGAATTCAACTATTTAGGTTCAGGCAAAAAGACAGAAGGAGCTTAGCTTGTGTATACCATTGTATCCAATTTTCCACTCTATGGAAGCATGCCCCTAAATTCGAGTGAGAGGATAAGAATGTATCTGCTCTTCTCTCAGGCATCTTACTTCCATCTTTCCTTCCAGCTTTTGAGGATTTCCATGCCAAGTGTGATTCAAGGGTCAAAAAACACATGGTTTTCATACAACATACTCCATAAGTATGCCAACTACTTTCACTGGTTCTTAAGCATCAACTAATCATCAGCTGAGAAAAGACTGGCTATGTTAGAGAGATAAAAGGTGTGTATGTTTTTATCATTTCCTTCCTATGAGGTTTTCCAAGGTAATTTTCCTTAAAATATGACAACATTGTAAATTATTAAGAATACTTACAAACTATTATGAACCTTCAACTGTCATCTCATGGCCTAAATGTGATACACTCCTAGAGTTCTACACACTTGCGAGGTGGTATTTAATATGTTTGGAACAACTGTTGCTCACATGTTCAAATTCCCTGCGAGAGGTTCAGTGAACAGTCTGCCAAACTACAGTCCACCTTCTCCCGAAGAACCCTTAGGGATGGGAACTCACTACTTAGAGGATTTCCACTTCATTTATGGATCTGTCCTATTGAAATGTTCTAATACTTATTAAAAACCCCCTTTCCTGTAAATATCGATCACTCTCCTGTATACTACAATGTAATTCCTCTTAAGCATGACAGATATTCAAACATTTCAAATTTTTAACATAAAACCTTATAAACATCCCAAGTCCTATGTTCTCCAAGTCAAACGTTATTGAAATCTTCAGCCTTTTTTAATATGGCTTTTTCATCATCCTGACTTCCTTTCTCTTCAAAATTATTTTAGTTTTGGACTGGGTTATGTCACTTGTTACCTGAGATGCCTAAAAATAAGCACAAAGCAACTAGTAGGGTATGGCCAGTGTCAGACTGTTTATCAGCTCCTACTTCTCATATGCTTCATCTTAACCAAGTGTTCTAAAATCACGTGAGCTCATTTTGTTGTGAAAGCCGCACTCAGTGCTAATTTATGTTGTAACTTATATAAAACTCTTGAAGGTTGTTGTCATTGATGCTGCTCTTGAAGTTTATCTCCCTCATTTTTTAACCTGAATTTTGCCTAAATTTTTTCCCCATTATCCTTATTAAACTGCACTTTGTGAAACTCCACCCCTAATCCAGCCTGTGAGAACCTTTTGCACTGAATTACTTTGAGATGTTTACACATTGGACGGAGCCATAGTGTCTTAGTAACCAGAAATATCTAACAAAATCAGAGGTTTCCTCAGCTGAACTTTGAAAGTGCAAACTTTTTCATTCACAATGTAGGACCACTGAAGAGAATACCAAAGCATCTAATTTGCATGGACTGACTTTGTTGTGCAATAAACAATTCTGTCATCCATGTAAATGTAGTATAGCATCTATAGCCGACCATTTTAGGAACAACAACAAAATTAAACTTCACTATTTTCACTGGTAGATTAAGCTGGCTCCGTTGGCAACAAAAGAATGTGTGTGTGTGTGTGTGTGTGTGTGTGTGTGTGTGTGTTTTCTCCAACAATTTTCTTTCTAAGATAAAAATTAAAGGACTTAAGGACTTTCTCATAGTAACTATTTATTAAATTTGAGTCTATAACTTCCCTAATTTTTCAAGGAAGGAATACAATTAATATTGCTATCATGGGTTTATTTATATGTCTGTCTCATATTCGGGATGTACTGAGAGGTCAGGGGACATGTTGTGCTGTTTTTTGTTTCTAGTATAATTAATATGTTCCTAGTGTAATTAACACATTCTACTGAATGAATAAACATATAAATGAATGAAAAGGTCATACAATTGAAAAATCAATACAAAAACAAAGAGATGGTCTTGGAATAATTAACCAACTTCCTCTCCGGTTGCAGAATTCCTCCGCCAGTCTTTTGTGCACTGTGTTGAGCCGATCACAGATTAAAGTAATTACAGTGAATTCTTGATTACTGTCATGCGCTCTAGCTATTTTATGAATAGCCTATCACAACTAATTCCAAACTTATCTGCTGCCACCCAGCATGTGCCTGAGTTACAGTCAGCCTCACTGAGAGCAGATGTATGCTTCAGGAAAGCACATTTATGTTGACATTTCTGCACAGAATACACAATTATCAAATTTATTCTGGTGGGGGTTGGAAAAAACCCAGAAGCATTCTGAAATAAAATGGACAATTTTTTGTGTGGATGAAATTTTTGTGTGTGCCAAACTTCAATACAAAAGTTTAAATAATGATTTCCAACCTCACCAATGAGTATATGGAGAAGTATAAGAAGTTAACAATCCTAGTCAGACACATTTGAGAGTCTTTCCTCATTCCATATTTATGGAACAGCTTTTATGCTGTAAGATACGCCAGGAGGCAGAAGGCTAATTCTTGCCCTAGAAAAACCTTACAAGCCAGCGGTTAGACACATGTAAAGCAATAAACATTAAATCAGAATTTCTCAGCCTCAACACTATTGACATTTGTGCTTGATGATTATTTGTTATAGGGTCCTAGCTTCTGTGTTGCAGAATGCTTAGCAGAATCCATACCCTCCACCCACTAGATGCCACCCTCTATGTGACAACCAAAAACATCTCCAGACATCACCAAATGTTTCCCTGGAGGCAAAAATCACCACTGGTTGAGAACAACTATATTGCAGCCACATACGGTGGTTTGAGATTACAGAAGAAAGAATAGCTAACTGCATAATCAGGAAATGAGGCATCATTTTCTGGGCAGGAAACCAATACAATATCTTCTTCATTCCATAATATTTTCAAGCAAGGGGAAGTTATTCCATAACCACCAGGCAAAAGTCCAATTTCCCTTAGTGGTACTCTGATCCCAGAACACATATGAATTTGGAGTGCTTTGAAATTGCAAAGGGGACACATTTATTGGTAATGCCAAAGCTGTCCAGACATAAAACTCCTTCCATAACAATGAGAGAATTTACTTTAGTACTTGTCTCCTGTATACAATTAGAAAATCTTTTTTTTTTTAATTTCTTTAACTCACTTTTGGCAATACATTCCCATACTCAGAACTATGTTTCTATAATCATGTGGTTCAGGATGACACTAAATCAGTCTCATGGTACTAAAGTAATCCTTTAATAATGTAGTGCTGCAGACCTCAGAAGGTCAAGAGAACAAATATTTTCATTTCAAGTAAGAAAGACGAAATCAAGTGAGACTTCCTGGTCTCACTTATGACCCTTTTGTTGTTGAACTGAGAAAAGCTACTAAGAATAGAAAGCAGAAAGCAAGATTCTTCTGTGCATTTATTTAAAATCTGCAGCAATGGAAGATTCAGCAGAGGCGACAAACCCTAAAAGGATATTTGCAATTGGCATAAGATATTATCTTGGTAAAAACACTGGATAGAATATATTATCACTTCTTAAATATAATTCTGTAATATCTCACTATGTACACACTTCAAGTTTAGAAACAAATTTCTACATTTCCCAATAGAGAAGCCATTGGAACACAAACCTCTGCATATATGAATAGGGATTTCCCAAGTTCTCAGCATGATATTCTACATCGTGGATATAGATGGCTAATGGCAAGAGAGTTTTCTGTGGAGAGAATAATGTGATTCTGACAATTCTGGTTCCTATAAAGGAAATATGTTAGCTACAGAGAATTTCACACTGTTGGCATCCCTCTCTGAAATTCCTGGAGAGCACCAAATAATTTTTGATTTTCATCACCACTGTGAATTTTTCCACTTGGTTTGTATCCTAATCATTATCAACACCTTATTATTGTTTATATTCCAGTTTAAGGAAATATAACATGGGTAAGCTGGAAGACCAAGAACCAAAATTCAGAGGACTTGGGAAGCTAGCAATACAACCTTGATATTGACCTTAGTCTCTTCAACTGTAAAGTGAGGACTTAAAGTATATCATTTCTATAGTCCCTTTCAGCTTTACTAATAGATAAACCAGACTTCTTAACATGCCCTAAGTAGGATTGTATTTTCTCATGTATAGAGTTTATACCTAGCTTATAATTTGAAACTAATGAGGGCCAAAACAAACCAGAAATTTAACTTGAGGGGAACAAAGTCAAATAAAAGGTTATCAAGGTGCTCTACTTCTAAGTAGCTTATATATAACTTCTGTCTGACCAAAATATGATTTTATACCATTGAACATATATCAAGTACAAATAATTCATTTAATGTTACTTTGATATGTACCTGTATTGAAGGTAAAAGCATTGGGTTTACATTCTCAAAAAGAGCAACAACAAAAACAAAGCTTCCTAAGTAAACATTAAGTAATATAGTACTACACTAGAAAATTGTGTGTGGAAATTAATCCCATTACTTTAACTATACCGAATTTAGCAATCATAAATTTTAGAACTTCAGAATAGTTAAAAATTATCCTAAATCCCTCAATTCACAAGTGTTGAAATAAGGGATACACAGCAGAAAAGAACGAATACAATTAAGGAGGTCATTTATTTGTCATTGTGTTGCTTTTTCAACTACACTGTGTATACAGACATTTCACTCATGTGGTTACTAAAACATGTAGACATACATGCATTTAGTTGCTCAGATCCACTGTTAAGAAAATACAAATATCACCCTGGTTAGTCATGTTATACCTGCATGCAGTATGTCACTAGGGAATCAGAAGCAAGAGAGTGGGGGTGAATCAGAGAAAGTAATTACCTCTACCGGAAAAACAACTCAAGATTCTGTAATGCTGATGTTGATGGTTGGAGGCATCATCCTCACATACAAAGAACAGTACTTCAAGTTTATAAAGTGGGGCGGTCATGTAATACAACTGATTCAGCAGACAATGCAAGAACATTTCTCTCTCGTACACATGCTCCCTTCTGAAATCACCTTTTCTTAATTACCAAGTAGCTAAGATCTTCCTGCATAAACTGCAAATATCTATGCAAACTCTTTTTACTGTATTATAAAATATATAGACCCAAAAATAGTTTTAAAAATAATTTTGATATGGTAAATCGTCCTATGTAAACAGCAGTTAAAAAAATCAATTCAAAAGCAGATGACAGTATACTGGGTACTAGAGATTCAAAGATAACGATAAGATGTTTTCCTTCCTCCTTGAGCCTTAAACCTAATTATCAAAACTGAAATAAACCTGCATACTCTTTAGAAAAGTCACATGTTAAATTTGGAAAGATTAACAAAAATACAACCCTAGTACCTTCACATTTATTTTTACATAAAAATTTTAGTACATATTATATCATCTCAAAATGTGAACATTATAAAAGAGCAGATGATGTTGCTTGTGGTCTTGGGGCAAGATTGAGCAAGAGGGTAATCACGTGGGAAGAGAAGATCCTGGACATATAAGCAGAACCTCAGAAAGGTGTGTCCTTGTTCACACAGACTCCCAAAATATGTAAGGCATGATGCACAAGTTGAAAAGTACAATGAATAGACAATCCATAATTAAGAAATCCTAAAGCTTTCCAATTTGAAAATATGGCTGATACTAAAACAAAGAAACAAAAACAAAATACTTAATTATTCATTTACACTTGCCAATGTCCTCTCTGCTCTACTTCCTCAGAGCAGTACAAAGTGACTTTTTCCAATTCAATGGTGTCTTTTTTGACAATCATAGAGTTCACTGAATTATTTTATCCCCTTGGGAAACTCTTCTTTTTAGACCCTCCCTGGAGAGAGAGAGGTCATGATTTTGAAGGCAGAGAGAGACCCGGTGCTCCACTACTTAGTAAACACACCGCAAAGTATTTACTTACTTGTACCTTAAGTTTTCCCATCTGTTGAATGGGAATAATGAGAGCCACCTTTCAGAGGTTTGAGAATTCAGTGCCTTACTGATGTTTGTGTTTGAAAAGAATCTAACACATGGTAGGTGCTCCAACAAAGACTGGTTCTCATTTTTTCACTACTTTTAGAATTTCCCCTCCAATGAAACCTGAAAGATTCCCAGCCTCAGTCACATTTTCATGAAAAGTTTACCTTTATTGATTTTTTCTTCTGAACTTCTCTTCATGGTACCAACTCATTGAGAGACTTCTTTCTCTTACTTCCCAATGTGCTTCACTCAGTCTTTACACTTTCCTGTATCTACTAGAAGCAAAGTCCATTGGCTTTTAGTTTCCTTCCAATCAGCTAAATGCTCACCTTTCTCAACTAAGACAATGTTTGCCTTCTAAAGAATCAGAGCTGGCCCAGCACGGTGACTCACATCTGTAATCCCAGCACTTTCGGGGGTCGAGGCTGCCAGATCACTTGAGGTCAGGAGTTCAAGACCAGCCTGGTCAACATGGTGAAACCCCGTTACTACTAAAAATACAAAAATTAGCTGGGTGTTGTGGCAGGTGCCTGTAATCCCAGCTACTTGGGAGCGTGAGGCATGAGAATCACTTAAATCTAGGAGGTGGAAGTTGCAGTGAGCCGAGACGGCACCACTGCACTCCAGCCTGGGCAACAGAGTAAAACTGTGTCTCCAGAAAAAAAAAAAAAAAAAGAATTAGAGTTTTCTCTGATGCACATACAGGGAAATGAAATAGCTATTGTTTCAAAATATCACTCAGAGGGCAGTATACAAGTATTAGGACAGATTCATTGACTTAATCTGATGTGAGTATGCTTTCCCAATTATACCTAAACATTGATAAACTATTTAAAATGCTGTGTGGTTATATACGTTGACCCTTAATGTCCTTTTCACCTAAGAAAAAGCCTAGGATGAAAACTACAGTTTTAGATAGGCAAATTGTCCTAAAAATGAGTATGCACTGCAATATAACAAAAACAAAATGAACAACTTCACTACAACGATAAGAGTAGCAATAGTTAAGAGCAAAGAGAGAAAGGGGGAAAAAGGAAAGGCTGTTTGCAGATATAGCTATAAGCTGTAGTGCTCAGGACGAAAGCTAGAAAGAGTAACACTACTGGCCAAACACATGTGTGGCCACCATCCGTCAGACAATACAGAATTCCTGCAGGTAACTGATTGTTATTTCCACTACCAAATGGTAAAACAGTATGTGGCAAGTTAGAAGAATTCAAAAGAGAAACTCAATGTATTCATCTCAGGAACTGCTCTCACATAGGACACACTTAACTTTTTTAAAAAAAGACTTCATGGGGAATCTCAGCACGATAACAAGATGAAGAACTAAATGCTCAAGGGATGTTCACCCAATGGTAGGAAATCAGTAAACAGCCGTTAACCTGGTTATGTATACACAGGCTTTTGCTACTCTTGCCTACCAAGAGATCCTCTCTTTGCTACAGGGATATATTAGCAATATAACTTACATGTGCAGAAAGATATTTCTAAAATAACTGTGGTATTTTATCCTATTAATGTGCCTAGCTATAGGCCTACCTCTGAATATAATTACAGTGATAAATTTACTTAATTATTTGCCCTGGTTAGAAAAATAAATTTATCCCCTACAAAGAAAAACTTATGCTAGCAAAACAAAATAAACAAAAGCAAAAAAAAGACATAGCAAGTTGGAAATAAAACAGAAAAAAATATTTGCAAAATATCACGGTGAATATCCAAATAGATAAAGAGATTTTACAAATCAGTAAGGATGGAAAGAAGAAACAATATGGTTGTCCCAACAAATGAGAACAAAAGACATGAAAAGGTAATTTAAAGGCTTCTGCTGAGTTAGTGATAAAAAAAAAGAGACTTCTCAATGAATATCAGAATGGGCAGAATATAAAAAGATTGGCAAAAGTCTGTATTAGCCTTGATATAAGGAATGGCAACTTTCAGCATTACTGGTAATGTATGGCTGTATGAATCAATGTAGGCAAAAGTTCATATGTATATCAATAAATAAATTTTGCACAGAGATATAATTGGATATAAATTTGCCAAAATATTAACTATATGTTTGAGTGGTTGGTATAGTTTCTGTTTATTTTTAGTCTTTACTTAAGCCTGTATTATTTTAAACTTGTGCACAAAGCATGTATAATTTTTCAAAAGCAATACTACTACTTTTCCAGTGAACTGCATTGTTTATGTGAAGAGTTCAGTTAAAGACAGAAGACTGGGATCTGTGCTTTGATTAAACATAAATAAACGAGAAATGATCCAGAACAAAAGAGGCTAATATAAATTACCTGTTTTTAGGGTCTCAAAATACAGTTTTAACAAAAATAGAACTGGTGCAAAAGGTCAGGATGGGGTACAGGAAAACACACTTAATGAACTGTCAGGATACTCATAATAGACCTTGTTGTGTTGATGATCCTTGGGAGGACAACCTGAGTTTCAATTCTCTCATCCCTAAAATGAAGAGTCTGGTCTCCAATTCCAACATGCCAAGAACTAAGATCCTCAGAACACACCTATGCACAACCCAGACAAGCTTTACTTACACAAACAGGTCTTGTAAGATTTGCAGGAAGTTCTGCAGACAGACGTAAATTGAAATTATAATGGAAAACAGCCCCACATTAAAAGTTAACTTGTTGATACCACATCCTTTATAAAGGTTAAGGGGCTGTGGTCTTTAACAAATAAGATGCTCCAAGTGAGGGGAGTTAACATCCCTATGTCACCCTCAATAATAATGTTAATGACTTGATGAAAACAGCATCCAGACAGTCTAAAATGGTTAGGTTTCTACAGCATTGCTGATGTGACGCAGACAGCGAAATTAGATTTCTAAAATATGCCTATTAAATGAAAGGCATTCAGAAAACACACCCCAAAAGAGAAGTCACTGTAAAAGGTAGCAAGGTTGCCATGAGATTCAAACAAGAGTGGAAAAGAAGTTGTGTTTTGACAGTGGGTTTGAAAAGGTTTCATTCAAATATCATCATTAACCTTGTTTTCTAATTTCAGAATGTATTTAATTACATCTCTATTTCAACCTCCACGTTGACTCACCACCACTACCACTGTTCTCTCATAACTGAAATGCCTGACAAAGTAGAGTCATTTGAAGATTAAAGAAAAAAGCTTCCAAAATTACTTGAAGGGTTCGGTGTACAATTTCACAATCAGGTTTCAGAAAGTAAATCTATATTTCTTTTTGACATTAAAAATGTGAATTTTGAAAGTCAATAAATTCATATTTTTAGTTGGCTGCCAATATGCACACCTCTGTTTGCAATCTTATGTGAATAAGTTTTAGTTCTGGCTTACACTAGTTTAAAGCATGCATATATATATATATATTTTTTTTTCTGATATCTGTATAGTAAATACTTACAAAATTACTTACAATTCACTTCACAGTTATATTTCCCTAAGCATGAATAGAATACCTATACACATATGTATCAAATTGTGATTCTGTATTTTATAAATAGAAAAATTTGTGATCAAGCTTTTATACTGGTATATGACAACTGCAGAATACAGATTCCATTTTTAATATCTGACTTCTGAGCTTTTGTAACATCCTATAATCTTGAATTATTTAAGAAGCTCAAAGTTTAATCTGCATTTCTTCTTTTACCTGCTAAATTCTCAGTCTAAAAGGAAAAGAGAACATATTCTATTATGAAAAGTTAGTTCCAGCAATATCAAGGATTAATATGACTCCAGTATACACATGGTGGGAGAAGAATTTGTCTCTCCGATCAGAAGCAAAATGTAAATACTCCAAAGGATTACTATAAAAATAGTGACTTAGCACAAGATAGAAAAAGAGAGTGCTTAAATCTGGTAAAATTACTTTTTTTTTGTAATCTGTTAATTCTTCTTGGCATAACCTCTCAGATGAACTAAATTTAGGTATAAGGGTGAGAAACAGTTTGTTTAAAACTGACATAGAACTCACTGTATTTTCTAAAAATGTCCTCATTCCATCAAAAGTAAGAAAATGGGTTCAAGGGAAAAAATCAAGAGGGTTAAGTTCTTACTTGGTACTTCAATAAAATTACTTGTCACTGCATTCAGGTGATGATTACCCAGATGGTGCCCCTTACATTAACAATGCCGACAGATACATTTTACTGATGGCAATGGCCATCCGGCAGATTAAAGCACAGTGTAGATTTAATCTCCCCAATGACTTGATAGCCTCAAATGAAGGATTCTCAAATTTCATGGTTCTGACCTATTCAGGGTGAGTAAGTGTATAATAAATTACCTGTCCCCTAGCTTTGTAACAAGAAAAAGAACAGAATTGCCCTATTCCTGTGCTAACTCCAATGTATTGCTATGTATTACTAAGTTTACCAACATAGTCTGCATGCTACAGAGCAAAAGATCATCCTCGTTAACAGATTTCAGGAAATTAACTTGCATTGATATATGATCCTGTTTGATGCCAATAGAGTAATGTGGTAGCAGCAGGTTACAGAGAAGCCAGATTTCAAGAGAGGCTCATTTGACTGGTGATTAAGGATAACTTCCAATAAAAGTGATTTCTCTTCAGGGAGGAAGGATGAGTTTGCCGCAAACTGCAACAGTGACAACTGGCCAGCTATTGTTAATCACAATCACACCAAGTGTACACGTCACAGTCACATCAGATGATCTGGGGAATGGGGCAATGAGCAACTGATGTCTTAGAAAAGGACCAGAATGAACAAACACAATAAAGGAAGAAGCATCAGGTCTACCTAGATGTTCTGTTCTGATCGTGACAAATCAAGCATCTTTACAAAGGTTTCATTTATATTGTGCTTTCCCTAACTCAGGATGATTAAATTAGAATCACCGTTATCCAGCAATAGTGCTGCCAATGCATAGACACTTCACCAATGTGCGGCTTCCTGTCCTTGTCAGCAGCCCCAGAAATACCACAGCAGCAGATTTTGTGAACACTGAAAATTAGCAATGAGCCTTCTGGCTTCAGAAGGCAAATGCTTTCCTCCTGTCTCTAAGCAGAAGAAAAGAAGCTTGAGCCAAGGTAATTGCTAGATCATAATTTTAGGTGAGTCACTTAACTCAGAACTGTACAGCTCCTGATCAGTAAGGGATAAATATTAATACCTGTTTTACCTGAAAATAGTTTTTGTTTTGAGAAAATTTATACAAGTTATATAGAATGTAAATTTTACTTCTTGAACACTCCTAGGAAATGTATTATTGCGACCATTCCACTACCCACAATCCTCCTCTTCCACTTTTCCAAGTCCTTCAAACTAATATCCATGGTAACCAACAACAACTGTAAAAATTCCGACTCTTGGATGACACTTATAAAAAATATACATGTCACTGATAGTTTTGTTTTGGCTGCAAACAATTTTAAACCATTTTTTCATATCATAGCTCTTTCTGCTTATCCCCCAAAGACCATCCCTCAAGGACATTCTGTTTCTGAAATAGTGTTTTTGCCTTTAAAAAAGTAATAGGAAGATCCAACCAGATCATTTTAGAGCTTAATAAGACTACTATAAATCCTCATATATTTAAGTTGAAATATGATACGGGAGGAATAAGTAACCACAAAAAAACCCCCACACAGTTAGGGACTGGTAAGCCTAGTGAGTAGTAACCCAGTTCTCTAAATTCTTAAATCAGTATTATCTGGAGACACTTTTGATTTTCATAGTTGTCAATGATGAAAGAAAGTGAGTTACTACTGGCATCTAGTATGTGGGACCAGGGATGTTACATCCCACAATGCACAGGAAAGCCCCTAAGAATTAGATAGTCCAAAACATCCATAGTGCCAAGGTTGAGAGGCTGTGATGTAGCCTATGAGGTGGGGGAAACTGAGATTTCTTTAAATAGAAGATTTTCTTTTCAATGGAACGTCTAATCAAGTTTGAATTGTATCTTGAAATGTCAAAGTTGGTGTGTTAATAATGGTTTTCCTTTCAAATTTCCATTCTCTGCCCAAATATACCATGATATTTTTCCAATTCTGCATAGAACTGGTATTTACTATCATCACATTTCATTTTACCTTGAAATGTTAATTGCCATACAGCAGGGCTGCATGGTTGATTTAAATTTACATTTGCTTTTAAATTTGATTAAGCTAGTCTCTTAGGAGCTCATTCTTCCATATCTACTCAGAGGGAAAATAGACTTTGGAGTACACAATGGCTTAAAAAAAAAAAAAAATCCTGGCTGATGTGGTAGTTACATTTTTACATCTAAAGTGACTTTTAACTTTAAGCAGAAAAAAAGGGATGCTAATAGAAGACTAAAATATATCACATTTACACTTGACTTCTGTCCTGAAAATCTTAGGCATGCTGTGACAGAGCAATAAACACAAGAGAACACATAGCTTCAAATAATTTCCAATATTCCAGAAAATATGCCACCTCTTAGTGATACCCTAACATGTTTGATTAAAAATAAAAATAAATATGCAAAACTTGAATGAATTCTCTGAGAATCTAATAGGGTTGCTACATAAAAACACTGACGATGTATAGCTTCTGGCTCAACTTAAAACCTTGCATTCCCAAATTCTCCTGGTGAGCATTGCCGAATACAGGCCAGAGGCCCATTGTAAGAAGAGTCTTGTGGCTACACCTAGAAGACTTGATAAATAGTAAATGGAAGAGAAATAGCATTTCCTAAATCCCTAATACTCACCGCACACTTTCCTAGACATTTAATTCCTTATATCCTGGAAACAGAATGGGAGATTGGTAGCACCTTTTAGAGAATAGATTAACACTAGGTAAAGTTAGTTTCCCGCAAGGTCACACAGTTAACAGGGATGGGATGGATCAGGATTCAGATTTATGTCTCTCTGACTCCAGAGGCCTAGTTTTTTCTTTTAGAAATTCTTCCGCATTTCTCACTTTCTAAGCCAGAAATGGCAAATACTGGCAAGCACCCATCCGCCTCACATTCCAAAGCAGGTGTCTGTAATCAATCATGTCACTTTCTCAATAGCATGGATCTACCATAAAGCCCTTCTCAAGGTAGCACTCCAGAAAGCCATTACCAATGAATCTTTATGAAGCAGCAGGTAGAATGAAACCCATTTGCCATCTCTGATAATCACCAAGAGCACAGACAAGGAATCCTCTGCTGTTCAGTGAAGCTGAATCAAATTCTCAAACAGAGTCTTCTTCTTCTTTTTTTTTTTTTTTCTCATGCCTGATAGACCTGAGTTTGAGTTCTGGTTCTGACAGCTTCACATCAATTTCTACCAATTGCTTAACCCTAACCCCCATCTCATCTGAGGCCAATATAGCTGGAATTCTGTCAGGAAAGTATTGAAATTTGGAGGGCACAATATTATTAAATAAGAGTCTCATACACAAAGTTTTAAAGTCCTTCCTCCTTCAGGGATTTTTCAGAAGGACCATTATGATTCAATAATGAACGTCAAGTAGGGCCATTTGATTTCATCACCAAGAGATTTTCTACGCTGCCACCATTTTGGTTAACATATTAATAACTCGAGACTACTTCAAGTAGTCTCAAGAGATAGTTTAGGATTCTGGCTGATTAGATGAAACAGTATTGCTGAAGGACACATTATCCTCTGACATATCTGAAGCCATTAATTGCCTGGGATACTATCTTAGATCTAGAATAATTATTTCCCTATCCTCTAATCCCCCACTGCCTTTTGTTTTCTTGACTTAGACACATTGCTAAATCCTATACTACATGAATCTGTGTATATCTACATATAAACAAAGGGCCTTCATTGAATCCAATGTGTTTCTGTAGCTTTGTAACTAGTGCTTTAGCATGATATTCTATATTTTGTCACAGTCTCTTAAATATGAAACATTAAAATGGTACAAAAACACTGAGATTGCTAGACATTAATAGAAGTGCTTACATTACAATACTTTTTAGATAAGAAAACACTGTTTTTAGGTGTTTTGTTGAAGTGAATAACATAAAATAGCATAGAGCATTAAATGGTACCTTCCACATATTTTATCTATTGCTTTCCATTGAAAAATCTCTTTTCCTAAGTTATAACTAGTGTTATCTTTGAAAAAAGCCACTGAGTTTCATTACTTCTATGTAGCCATGATATGTGAGTTGATTTTTGTGTGTATATGTGCATTAGGTTTTAGGAGTAAATGAATGTAAATTATCATTTCTAGCTAAACATATCCCAATGCTGATGCATATGATATCACTTTCCATCGAGTTTACCACTCGACAATATATTTTCAAGAAAAAATAATGATAACCATTACTTAAAGAAGTAATGGTTACTTCTTTTTTACTACACTCAGTAATGGTTACTACCTTTAGACCCTGCTTTCCTTTAGACCCTGAAGCTGAGAGGCTGAGAAAGTAAATGTGTGTGTGTGTGTGTGTGTGTGTGTGTACATGCATTTGTGTTGAGGCATCACACAAATGCTAAAAACAAATGTCATTAGAGGGATGCATTTCAGTTTGGGTATAATGAGATACATTTGGGCCTGGAAATTACACTTCCCTACTTTTGAATCTAGTTTCTCCAGTTACTAAATATGTGATCTTGGGAAAAATTATAAGTTAAGTGCTAGAGTCAGAATCTCAACCAAGGTTTACCAGGCTCCCAAATCTGTATTTTTCATATAATGTGACATAAGACATCCTCTGGTCGAGAATATTCATTTAATATCACTGAAGAAAAGAGTGTTTATGATTTTCTGACTTTAAGAGTGTTTATGGTTTTAGACTCAGTTTCTTAGGATGAAGAGAAGGTAGAATAAGAAGTCTATTAATGCCATTTCCAAAAGGCATCTTTCATATACATGATCTAATTTTGGTCATACAGTTACAAATGAAGCAACTGAAGCTCAAAGATGTTAAATAGTTTGTCCAATCATTTAGTCTTCATTAATTTACCTTCAGGTAAGATGAAGCCCATTCGCCTTTCCTGCTTGACACTAAAGTCAGGTTTATAGACTTTAAATGTATTCAGGGTAAGTCACTTAAGTTCTCTGGAGGTCTTTTTTTTTTTTTCATATATAATATGAGATGAAACCAAATTATCCCTAAAGCTATTTCTAGCACAAATAGTCTATGGCTTGATCAGAGGAATGAAGAGAAGAGCAGTTATTAAAATTGAAGGTAGAGGGAGGGGAAAATCAATATGAAAGCTGACTCAGTGCTTAGCCATCAAGTTGCAGCTTAAAAGCCCATTCTCCTTTATTCCATGAAGACTGAGCACAGTCATTGCGATACACTAAAACCTTGCCCCTCAACCACAAATAATAAGTACATACATCAAGAATACGGTCCAGTTGAACTCTTCACAAAAAGTGTAATTTAATTGTACTTGTAATAAAACACAAATACATAAGAGACAGTAGCTGGTCTCTGTGGAGGTAGACAGTTTTGAGCTACATGAAGACGGAGGCAAGAAAAGAGATAGAGGATCTAGAAGAAAAAGGTTAGCCAAAGGAAACAGAACAGACTGGTTCTTTTGCAGAATAAAGAAAATTATGCTATAGGCAAAGTAATGTTATAAACAAAGATTGGGGTCCTGACAGAATTTCAACTTTCAAGAGAATAATTTTGACCTGAAGCTAGAAAGTATAGACCTAAGTCCCAGACTAACACAGATATGTCTCTACTCACAGAGAATGGGAGAACCCATTCTGCCTTGAATTCCAGGAATAGAAATTAAAGAAATATCAGAGAAGAAAAGAGACCTCAAGGGATTTCAAGCTTGAGAAGGAAGAGACCAATGTGAGGGTCTCAGTGGAAGAAAATGATCAATGCTGTAAATTTAGTGACTAGATCTCTCATAACAAGCAGCAGGTTTGTATTTTACACACAAAGACGATAAGATCCAAAAAGGTAAAATAAACTAACAAAATTATATAGCTCATTACTTTGGAATAAGCAGAAGCTACATATTCACAATAACCTAACTCATCGACACATACAGGCATGCACATATGCATATTGTCACACGTATTTTTCATATTTAACATCGCTGAAGATCTGTCCTATGATACAGTGGAAAATCGGAGGGAAGAAGACTGAAAGTAATATGAAATGGGCAAAGGCCCTGAAAGGTCAGTCTGCCTATTCTGAGAATCAGTAAACACATGTTGTGATCTTACAGGTAGTATGCTGTTAGCTGTGGAAGCTGTCTCAACTTTAAGGTAGTTGAGTTAACATGTTTTCTCACTATGAGTCTATGATTTCCCTAAGAATGGTTTTTGGAGGGGAGAGGGAGGTCAGTCTTCTCTTATACACAAGTCCATGACTACCAAAAGGCCAAGTTTTATCCAACAGTATGCTCTCTTGGATGGCAGTTTTCCATACTGACATTTAAATCATAAAAATAGGCATACCTATGCTATTTTTCTCCACTGACAAACCACAAATAAGGGAATGTGTTTAGCTAGAATGGAATGTTAAAGGCCAATAAGTGTTACTAACAAGGAAAAAATATTGAAGCATCTTCATGTTTAAATCTATAAAGAACTGAGCATGATTTTTCTAAAGGGTTCAACCTCAATACTGTGCTTTTCCATTTTATAATTAGTAATAAGAATAGGTCTTGAGGAAAGAAAATAGTATTTCCAAAGCCCCATCATCGGGGCCAGTTTATCACCTAGCTAGGATAGCACAATTTTAATTGCATACTTAGGTCATTGGCTGTAAGTGCTGATAAGCTGTTACCATGAAACATCCTAAAATCAATAAAGAAAATGTTAGAAGGAGAGGAGGGTTGTAAATGGAAATGTTAAGAGATTCTTAACTATGCTGTCTTAAATGCTACTGTTGGAATACAAACTGAACTTTAAGCATGATTTAGCAGGACTATGAAAAGAAAGACCTCTGAACCACAGCACTTATTTTCAATTGTACTGAAAGCTAGCAGTCTTGTGTTTATGCCAGACTAATGTAGTCAAGAGTAAAAGTATTCATTTAGGCACAGAGCCCTCATTGCATCTGTCCTCATCCGAGAAATTAAAACTAAATGAAAAAGGAAGGAATGCTCTTTGCTATAGAAAACTTTTCAAATACTCAAAATCACTGGTTAGTATGCCACACTGTATGCCAGCACTGTGGTAAATACACATTAAAATTGTAATTATGCAGAGAATCACCTGATGACATATTACCTCAACTATTTTTGTTTTCCTACCGAAATACCTAGTTGTTTACACAGAGTACTTTAAATTTTAAAATATAGTTTTGTTTGCTACCTAGTCAAAGTTTAGCTACATGCAAAGTTTTAGGCTCTAGCAAAGATTTTGGATTGCCGATGTTATCCTCATTAAAACTATTTCAGAAACAAGTTAGTCCAGAGAAGGGAATGTAATTGTACAACTGCATTAACTCGTGCTTATAGTGTATACAAATAATGTATTTATATGGATAATCCATTTATGTAAATAATCCAATCCATCTTCATATCATTAAAGACAGAGCAGGCATATATCAAGACAATTCATTAAATATATATTAATAGTTGCAAAATAAAAAAGTTTACACTTTTCTCTTGAAAATCATTTTATAGTAACATTAGTGTTAACTCTAAACCTTAGGTTCACACTGATATATTACTAGGTTTAGAGATTCAACAGTAGTACCAATATGAACAAAGTAATAAAGGAAGAGTGCTAGAGAGGAAAGAGCAAGGAAATAAGATAAAATTGAAAAGCTTGTGGTAAAATGTATAATGTGGTTCTCAAAAATGAAATAAAAATCATACTGCAATTTATTTATAACACTTTACATTATTAAAATCCACTATAAAATTAACTTAAAATTATGATTTCAGCAAACATCAACTAAAAATTTCTATCATTCTTTTTTTTTTAAAAAAAGTTTCACTAAACTATTTTAGTATGAAAAAATTCCATGTTCACTTGGTTGGCTGAAGAATTAATAATTTAACTGTATACTATACACACTGCATCGTGCCTTTGTCTATGTGAAGGCAAACAAACATTTTGGCAAGTCAGACATTAATGCATGTGGATGTGGGCAACAGTTCCTTCACAGGACAGCTGGGTGAGTCCTGCAAAGACGTTTCAGCCAAATGTTTATTCTAAAGCCTTCTGGTATGAAGCACAAAGGGAGGCCTGCAACACAACTAGTTTGAATTAGCCCCTAATGCAAAATGCTAACACTACTCATAATGGATTCTCACTCACACATTCCTTGAGCTACAGGGTGTAAATCTGCATCTGTCTTGTGTCAATCCACCACATAAAAAAGAGGTAAAAGCACAAAATCTGACAGTAGCATTATACATTATGAATAAAGTTAAAACATTTTTTTAAAACACATTGTTTTTTTTTTTTACTTATTTATTTATTTATTGACAAGATCTCACTCTGTTGCCCAGGCCGGAGTACAGTGGTATGATCACAGCTCACTGCATCCTTGACCTCCTGGGCTCAAGTGCTCCTCCCACCTCAGCCTCCCAAGTAGCTGGAACTCCATGAACATGACACCATGCCCAGCAAATTTTTAACTTTTTGTAGAAATGAGGTCTTGCCATATTGCCCAGGCTGGTCTCAAACTTCTGGCCTCAAGCAATCCTTCTGTCTTGGCCTTCCAAAAGGCTGAGATTACAGTCATGAGCCACTGCCCCTGGCTGCATCCTGTCTGCTAAAAGCCTGATTTCTACACATAGAACTGGGAGGCTAAACACACCTGCACATATGCATAACATATTTTGAACAACAATAAAATGTAACTGCATATTTACCTTAGAAACAATAGTTCTCAACAGGCAATTCTCTTCAGGTGACATTTGACAATGTCTGGAAATACTTTTGATACTCACAACTTGGGTGGCACTCTTGGAATCTAATAAGCAGACACTAAGGATGCTGTTAAATATTTTATCCTGCACAGGACAGGTACCCACAAGTAATAATTGTCTTAGTCCATGTCGTGTTACTATAACATAATACCACAGACCAGGCAGTTTATTAAAAAAAAAAAAAACATTTCACAGTTCTGGAGTCTGGGAAGTGTAACATCAAGGTGCCAGCATCTGGTGAGGGCCTTTTTGCTGTGTCTTCCCATGAAAGGAAGAAGAAGTGTAAAACAACACAAGAGAGGGGGAGCTAGGAGGCCAAATTCATCCTTTTATCAGAAATCCACAGTTATAATAACTTATCCACTGCCTCCTGTGATAACAACTTGAATTCATTCATGAGGGCAATGCCCTCCTGACCTAATCACCTGTTAAAGGTCTCAACTATCAACACTGTTGCATTGAACTTTGGGGACACATTCAAACCATAGCAAGAATTGTCTGATCCAAAATGTCAATAGTGCCAACACTGAGAAACCTTGGTATAGATATATTCAGACCATGTTTTAGTTATAGCCATCACTATAAGTAAAATTTTAATGTATGTAAATAGTACAGCTGCTCATTAGACTACCATTTAAAAAATAATTCCAAGATGAAAATTCAATTTCAAAAATTGAACATTTCTTAAGCACTTTTTACATAGTATTGAGTTAATCAATTTCTAGTTTCACAGCATTCAAGTAAGAATAGAGAGGCCAAGTGTGGTGGTTTACACCTGTAATTGCAACACTTTGGGAGGTGGCTGCAGGAGGATCACTTGAGGTCAGAAGTTCAAAACCTGCCTGGGCAACGTAATGTTACTCTGTTTCTAAAAGTTTTCAAAATTAGCCTGGTGGCACACACTTGTAGTCTCAGCTACTTGGGAGACTAAGGAGTGAGGATGGCTTGAAACCAGGAGTTTGAGTTTGTAGTGAGCTGTGACTGCACCACTGCACACTCCAGCCTGGATGACAGAAGTAGACTTTGTCTTTAAAAAAAAAAGAGAGAGAGAATAGATAGTAAACCATCCAATTTTCCATTGCATTGTAACTTTACACCAAGTTTACACCAACTTAAAAACGTGTTTTTAAGTTTCAAGCACACCACAGTGTAAGTGGTATAATTCCATAACAAATTCACATATTTAAATGTATTATAAGCTTGGATTGGTTTTACTAGAACTGTAACTTCAACTCCACAAGTTACAATATATAAATGCATACTAAGCAAATTTCATACAGATTTTCCAAGTTATGCTTCCATATCAAAATAAACATCTCACACTAACATTAGAAATGAATGTAAAAGACAGTATTTCCATCAAATACGACATCTGAAAAGGCTAAAACCTCCTGTTAAAAATACCAATGTCCTTTTAATGTGTTTCACCTTTTGAAACCACTGTGTAATAAGACCCTCAAATTAAGTAGATTGCATTTTAGCTTAGATAAACTAATAGCACAATTAGAGCACCACATAATTCACCATTACTGCTCCAAAGGAAATCACTTAAGTATTTAAGCTCTTTAGAATAACATCACTGATAAAGGAATGACAAACCTCCCCTGAAGATTAGTGGTTTGGGTGTCAGTGGAAAGGGAAAGAAGGAAAAGAAAACCAAAACCAAAACAAAATTCCCTCCTCATTCAAAGATGCCCTTTTGATGGACAAAATCATACACAGATTTTCAAGGACATCTGGTATATTGCTCACCTCTGTCCCCCTCAAAATGTAGAAAAGAGATGGCATGGCTAGTCCGCCTGATTTTAAACATGTGGAATATAATTAGAAGGGTTAAACCTTAGTGATCACATACGTTAATTTGCTTTCTTTCCAATAAGGTCTACCACCATCCCTCAAGTTTATTTCATTAATATGCAGATTGCAGTATGCTCAAATTCTTTTTGAAACAAAGATGGCTATATCTACAGCAAAACATATGTATGTATGTAAATAATGCGGTTTGTGTGAATAATTGATTTGGAGGTGGAGATTTATGATTACTTCTTCTTTTTTTTTTTTGAGACAGAGTTTTGCTCTTGTTGCCCAGGCTGGAGTGCAATGGCGTGATCTCAGCTCACTGCAACTTCCACCTCCCGGGTTCAAGTGAGTCTCCTGCCTCAGCCTCCTAGTAGCTGGGATTACAGGCATGTGCCACCACGCCTGGCTAATTTTGTATTTTTAGTAGAGAAGGGGTTTCTCCATGTTGGTCAGGCTGGTCTCGAACTCCCGACCTCAGGAGATCCACCTGCCTTGGCCTCCCAAAGTGCTGGGAATACACGTGTGAGCCACCGCGCCCGGTCGATTACTTCTTTCCATAACTGTTCTCTAACCACCTTAACTCTGAACCTACCTTAGAAATGACTGTAAAAACTGTTCCTTGAAAAAGCCAGAAAAGCTCCAAGTATGAAAAAGAAAGCAGGCAACAACAGTATGTGGAAGTCGATACGAACTTAGAATCCACAGAGTTCATAGAGGATCGATGTAAAAAGCAAATATCTGAAAAGCTAATTTTTCCGGTAATTATAGCTAAGTATACAAGAACAAAACAAATTGCTGATTATACTGTTTGTTATTTCCACAGTGACAATTTTGCAATGATAAGATGAGTTTTTATTTGTTTGTTTAGTAACATTACATGACACAGGAAAACTCTTAGTTTGGGATCGTATTGTTGATGCTTACTTCCTATGTATTTATTTAATAGGAGTTAATAGAAACATCTGCATGCCACATACAAGAACATAGTGTCGGCGAAGCATCCACAGGTAGCAGGTAGAAATAACATCAAAATAAGCCATTTATGTAAATAAACTGACATTCTCAACTTTTCAGCTAAGAAACTCCCTGGACACTGAAAACAAGAGAACCATACGGTGCAAGTAATTTTCAACAGGAAACAGAATTTGATTGTCAAGATCATGTATTTGCTCCTCGTTACTATGACTTTTTTTTTTTTTTTTTTTTTTTTTTTTTTTTTTTTTTTTTACCAGTGACATCCACAGAGAAATCACCACTGTGGATGTATTCCTGAGGTTTTGAAATAATTTTAAATGCCTAGGCACAGTGAAGTAGTTTCTGTCTGTAGGAGAAAGTGCAGTCTATGTAAACTTAAATGGATTTTCATACTGGTAAGAAGAGGCCATCCAAATCTTGATGAAAAAGTAAATCGCAATCTCAACCCAAATGTACCACACACAAAAAAATCTAGATAGTGCAAGAGCAAGTTTGTTATTTAAACGTGTTAAAATTAGTTCAGATAGATGTTTGGTTTTTTGTTTGCTTTATGTCTAATAGCACACACACTGACAAAGTAAAGACAGAAATCGGAAAATGTGACAGTATTTGCTAATAATCGCTACATCGTCAACTGGAAACATTATGTCTATTTTATTTAAAGTTCTATATTCCAGGCCAGGCGGAGTGGCTCATGCCTGTAATCCCAGCACTTTGGGAGGCCAAGGTGGGCAGATTACTTGAGGTCTGGAGTTCGAGATTAGCCTGACCAACATGGCGAAATCCTGTCTCTACTAATAACTAAAAAATTAGCAGGGCACACTACTGTAGTCACAGCTACTCCAGAGGCCGAGGCAGGAGAATCGCTTGAGCCCGGGAGGCAGAGATTGCAGTGAGCCGAGATTGCACCACTGCACTCCACCCTGGGCAACAGAGTGAGACTCTGCCTGTAAATAAATAAATAAAGTTCTATATTCAAAAGACAGAATGTGAAGAAGTAAATGTCCAAGAAAAAGATGAGTAGAAATAAGATATAATATATAGCTCAACTGACACTTATAAATTGTTCCCTAACTATACTCAAATTAAAAAAAAAAAATCATGTTTATTCAATAACATTGAGGCCATATGCCAGTAGTAATTGCTAGGGTTGCAGTATTGCATAAGACAGACACTATGTCTTCTCTTATAGAATTTAAGCAGGGGTTGATAGAAAACAATAGAATAAGGCCGGGCGCGGTGGCTCAAGCCTGTAATCCCAGCACTTTGGGAGGCCGAGGCGGGTGGATCACGAGGTCAGGAGATCGAGACTATCCTGGCTAACATGGTGAAACCCCGTCTCTACTAAAAATACAAAAAATTAGCCGGGCGAGGTGGCGGCGCCTGTAGTCTCAGCTACTTGGGAGGCTGAGGCGGGAGAATGGCGGGAACCCGGGAGGCGGAGCTTGCAGTGAGCTGAGATCCGGCCACTGCACTCCAGCCTGGGTGACACAGCGAGACTCCGTCTCAAAAAAAAAAAAAAAAAAAAAGAAAACAATAGAATAAGTAGGCAAATATCAGAGAGTAGTAAGAACTACTATGAACAAAATAAAACAAAGTGCTATAAAAATTACTGCAGGTACTCTATCCAATGTACCCCTGCTTCTGTCCCTCTCATTGTTCCTCCTCCACATAACCTTCACAGTGGTCTGCTATACTGTAAATCTTATCTTGTGGCTTCCCTGCTAAAGTTCTTTTAATGTCTCCTACAGAATATAAGCATACCTATGGTGTTCCGGATCCTTCACAACCTGCCTTCCCCACCTGTTCACATTCCAACCTCATCTTCCACACTAAGTGTAACCATATCACATCATGTATACCTTTCATCATTAATTCACACACTCATCCAATTCATCCACTCACTGAATACAGTATTCATTGAGATACCTATATGTGCTGGGGATATTATAATGAATATAAGTATTTGTGGCCACTTCCACTATAAGAACTTAAAATCTGGTGTAGAAGACAGATACTAATCCAATTCCATGAAGAGACTGCCAATTTCAAATGTGAAAAGTGTTTCTAAAGAGAAGATGATATCAATAAAATTCATAAAAAGATATGAACCCCAGAGAAAATGATGACTGGGCATTTATTCAAATTTATCTTACTATGTTCCAGTGATGTATTTCTATGCATTCAATTAATTTGCCTGCTCCTTAATAAGTTATTTCTGGGTGTCCAACCCCATAGACAGAGCATCATATAAAATATTACAAGTAATAAAGAAATTGTTTCCAATAAATTTATACCTCTTCCTACCATATTATAGATAGCTGAAATTGTTACTAAAAGCAGAGGCAAAAGATTTGAGCCCAGATTTTATTAATGTCAAGTGTGTTTTCCAGGTCAGATTCTCCTCTCTCGCATCCTCATACCCAACTCAGGTGACCATGAAAGACAAAAGCCTTTGTCTTTCTTCCTTCCACTTTCTCTGAAATTATGTTCTCAGACTCTACATTCTTAAAAAACATATAATATTAACCTGCTGACACCTCTTCTAGTGGTAAGGGTCTTAAATGTATAGATCAGAGGATTTTCTGTCTCAGTGGACAACTCAGGAGAATATTAAATTTTATTTTCAGTTTTTAGGGTGTTAACATCCCCTTTGTAAGTACACTATCCTCAGATATTAGCCAAGATGCACTGGAAATTGTAAGGAGACAAAGATAAGTCAGAATTAGATAACCCCGACCTTGCCCAGCATAGTACTTGTTTATATCCTTATATTCTAGGGTATATGTGTTATTTTACATTTTCATATATGCAGGGGGGTTACTCCAAACCCACATTTACAGGGCAAACATTCAAGCTACCACCTTTTTTCATCTATTTGTGCTTAATGCTTAAGGCTGAAAATGTTTCAAAGAGATCACAAAATCACATCACATCAGAAAAACAAGTTTCTTAGAATGTCTGGAGGGTAATGCTTTAGATAGATTAAACTAAAACATCGTATCAAGGAAGTTGCTGGACTGCAAAACATAATGTTCTTTTTAACTAAAAAGATAGAGCACAGAACTGCAGAACAAGAATGACAGAGATATTTAATTTTTTAATGTCTAAACAATTTAGTTCCTTGAACTCATTATATCAAGATGAAATTTGAGAAATCATTTCCCCTATAAAAACCTCTGGAAAAATATATTACTAGGAAGCAAATTGTGAAGTCTTAAGGTAAAATACATGACTTTTTTTCATTGTCTTTCTTTGTGACTATCTTAATCTAAGATTATTATCTTGAAGAGAACCAAATTATACGGAAAAATGAAGGTTTCTGTCTTCAATTTAATTCTGTTTCTTTTACGGAGCCCATTAGAATGATGAAAAAGTATTTTTAGGCAGGTGCGGTGCTTCGATGTATATTTTTTAGTTGTCATTTAAAATGCTTTCGCAAAAGAATCTGAATTCCCAAAAACTGGGTCCTTATGCATGGCAGTTTTTCCCTGAATATGAGAAAGCAAACTCTTGGTTTTGCAGAAGAAAAAAAAAAAGGGCCAAAGAAATTATATGAGAGCAACTGTATGTCCTTTTACAGCTAGAAGTTGGCTTTACACATTCCACGACTCATAAATAAACAGAAGAGTTCTGTGAACTATATGCAGATGGCTGGGTCTACACTGGGAGGCTTTTGTAATGACTTTGGTTTGCTTCCCTGTTTTGCCATCTCTTAAAATATCTGTAAAAAAAAAATATTGTTCTGCTCCTCAGAAATAGGACAAGTAGAATCCTGTAACTTGAGAATTTGCCCTCTGCATGGTTGGGGCTTTATAAAGCTTGAAGAAATCCATTTTTTTTCTCATTATTGTTTCAATAAAAATATATGCCCCCACAACTGACATAAAAATGCTTTATGTTTTAAATGTTTATTGTTTTATTTTTAAAGGATAATACAATAACGGAAGTACGAGATAGATGAAGTTGCAAGGTGGTCAAGGGAAGTAATAAGGCAAAGAGGGGGAAAAATCCCACAAACCACATAAAGGAAGAGATGAGATCAGCCACTTAAGTAAGCGAGTTTAAGGTTACCACACTGGCACTGAGCTACGGCATTCCTGCCAAGTCCAAATGAGAAAAGAAGTGGAAAGAATAAGGACATCCGACAGAGCAAGGCAGGGAGACAAGGCACCAAAGTCAAGTGGAAATGCTAAGACAGCAGTTTTGTGTCTTTTTTTTTTTTTTTTCCTACCTGATTACAGCACAGAAATCCTAGCAGGCAGATAAGGATATTAGATTTTAAAAAAAAAGAAAAGAATTGAAAAGAAATGCATACGAATATTTGTTATCATTTCAATGGTAAAAATATTTTGTTCAACTACGCCTACTCCTCCAAACACCTACATACCCATACACACACACACACACACACACAGACACACACATTCATCATTATTACTACTGCAGCACTAATCATTTGCTTAGCTAATCATAAAGCCTCTTTCTCAACAGCAAAAGCCTAAGGGCTTTGGCAATGTAAAAAGTATTGGCGTTTCTCTGATGTATATTCAAAAACCCATATTACAATTCTTAATTTAGCATGCATGAGTCAGCAACAGATATACTGTATCTTTAAAAAGACATGAAGGTTTCCAGTCAAGCCTTTTAAAGCTTTACAAATAACATTTCAAGAGGGTTGAGAATGTAGACTAAGATAGCAGATGGCTTTTAGTACAATACTGCTCCAGGATCCTTTGATTTTATTACTTTTGCTTTTGATGGTGCTCTTTTCTGGTTTGTTTTGATGACTTTGTGGCCTAACGGACTGAAATCAGACAGTGAAGCTGAAAACTCTTAAGTCCTAATGACATAGAGTGACTTATTGGGTGACCCGGGGTAAGTGTTACATTTCTCTCATCACAGTTTCTATGGCAAAAAATAAAAATTACTGTGACCCCCATACGGATGGGCCTAGGACACTCATCATTTGTATTCAACTTGCATAATACGAAATCATACTTGCTGCCATTTATTATTTCCATGAGCCAGATACTATTCCAGGTATTTAGCATATTTTGCAGCTTACATACAATAGCTATATAAACTGTCATTACTTCTGTTTTACACATGAAGAAATTAGGCCCAAGAAATTTGAGGACTGAACTTAAGTCAGCTTGACTGCAAGTCCCCTTCTCATTCCTTTTGGCTATGTTATCTCTGCTAATGAATAATGATAATCCAGGTCCAAGATACTTAGTAATTATTAATTGGTTATGTACATATATACATATATAGAAAGACAGAATACTATATAATACATAGCAATTATTATATATAGCAATTGTAATTATTATATATACTACATATAACATAGATATATACTGTATATTTAATAATTATTAATTGGAGAAACAATATTATAAATTCAGGATGCCTTTTCATACTAGTGTTCTATTGTTACTTGATTTTATTCAGTCTCTGCCCACTAATATAATACTTGAAAGTAAATACCTTTAAAAAAGAAGGACGAAAGGAAGGAAGGTAGGTAGGAAGAAAGTAGGGAGATGCTTTTCTCCCTATAGTCCATAAATTAGTTAGATTTTTCAATGTGTGGATGAGTTGATTTCTAAGAAAGGTTGGCCCCTGGTCTAAGGGTATAGTCCTGGATGCCAGACTTTCTGCATTTAGTGGTTCTCAGTTGAACTATTTTCCCTGTAAATCACTGTTCTGCCACAGAAAATACGATCCACAGTTCTTTCCACTTCCAGGATGCACACAGAGAGAACCAATCTGAATCTTCAATAGAGAAAAAAAATGCAAAGACAGAAAAAAAAAAAAGAAAAAGAATTCTTGGGCTGCCTGAGCTGCTCTAGCAAAGCCAGGGACTGGCTTGTTAAATGAGTGCTGTGTTTCTAGATAAGCTTTCTGATAGATCACTTCCACGTGGCTTAATGCATTGTCTGTGTTTATTTTAAACAGGGGGGGAAAAACCCTTTAAAATGTGTTTGAGAAACATTGATAAGTTAAGAACGAGGCAAGGGATTTGACTGGAATGATTATAGCCACTTCTGAATGCTAAGGTATCAAGAAAAGGCCTAATTTAAGTACATCTCCTAAGAGTTCATTCCAGAAAAGGAAGGATATAGTCATTGAGTTAAAAAAAAAAAAAAAAGTATCTCAAATTCCTAATTCCAGTGCCTGGGGAGAACCACATGCCTATGGTTTCTTTAAAAAATATGCTTTATTTTTCATTTCATTTCGCCTGCCATTCATTCAGCAAGGGCCTCAAAGCACATTAGAACATTAATTTATAATACTTATGCATATGTAGCAGAATTCCCTAAGACTTTAAGGACTAACTTGCCAATGGAAAATAGACCATATGGAGCACCCAGGCATTCTGTACACAACTGAAGTCGATTATCTCTCCTAGCCCCCAGCCCCAGCATGATGAAGAGGATATTTGGCTACAATATTTTGGAACTTAACACGCTCTTGTGGATTGCTGATGCCAAATTGGAACAGAAGTGGTCTCATATAAGACATTAATGGATTCAAACGTAATAACATTATACATATACGTATAATACACATATTAAATATACATATTTTTAAATAATTGATTAGCTATAAAATCAAGTATTTTTAGAAATGTACTCTAGTGTCTTATACTAGAGTTTCATTTATAGAGACAACAATAATAGAGCGAGAGTTAATTTGTAAAATAAAACTTTTCAGCTGGCATGTCTGTTGCCTTCAACTTGTAAATCATTGCCTTTTCAGAGAATTCATGAAACTTTGTCAGTATGTAAAGGAGAAATTTATCAAACCTTTGCGTTTATTAACTCAAAAACAAATGAAACAGACAATGCCCATCATCCCTCAAAGACTCTACATACTCCCCTCTATTCTCATTTTCTTTCTCTGTTTTCTATTTTGTTTCTAATTTCCTTCCTTATTTGTAACATAACCAACCTCTTAGGTGTCACAGTATGCCTTTTTTTTTTTTTTTTTTTAATGACACAACACGCTCCTAGATAAAGTGGTAGGCAATTATCTCTGGAATGCTGCAGAAAAGAATTCCTTAAGCCTCTGGCTAGTTACCGAAAGGCTTACATTAATCATTCTCTCTCTGCATGCTTGTCTCCTCTTAGTAGTGTCCAATGTCAAATCAGACAGTCCATGCAGGGCCCTGGATAGAACGTTAAAAGGGCACTGCCACACACTGCAGGTGGCCAGCAGGAACAAAGCCCTTGGCCTGGAGTAATTTTAATAATTTCTGCACAGGTCTAATCCAGCGCTTTGGTGCACATTTGCTCCTGAAATCTTTGTTACACTACTTATCATACAATCATTGATTCAATGTAAAAAAAAAAAAAAAATTAAAAAGACACAAGATGCAGTTCTTACACTCTTAATCACTCTAGACTTTGTGTATCTGTCACGTGGTACTCTCTTTTCAAAAATACTGACAACCAAAAGCTGGTTTCTCAATGTTCTGTGTTTTATATGTGTCTCAAGGAGGAGCCTCAACTGTCCTGCGCTGGCCAGTATGGTTTAAAGTGAGTTAGTGATAATGAACTCTAAGGCACTCAGCTTGGCTGTTGAAATAAAACAATGAGTTACTCTGACAGTCATTCAGGGTCACAAGAATGTAAATGGGTATATTCATGGTGAGATTTTCATTTCTTGTGTTGGAAATCTGCAGATATTTTAATACTATTTTGAAATGATCTGAACCAGCTAGAGCGAGATTTTTTTTTTCATTATCATAACCTCCAGGCTACAGGTTTTTATCATAACATTATTTTACTCCTAGATCTCCTGATCATGTTTTTGAAACTATTACTCTTCGCAATAAAACTTTCAGGAGAGAAATTTAAATTTTCATAAGCCACAGTAAATGTTGCTATGAAAAAATTCGCCAACATATACAATCTCTTGGGCAGCACTGGTTATTCTTTATAAAGCAACTTAGGGGATTTCCATAAAATGATAATACCTTCTCCTACACTTTCTATTTATTCCACATGGCTTTATTTTAAACTGTGCTTTTTCTTGCCAAAGATAACATTCAGATTGTTAGTTATACGATTTCTATTTCATATGCTCACTTCCTCCTGCGGATCCTTGCAGCTATTCTCTTACGGCACTTAATACATTTGGTCTTGTATGCAAACATTTTATTCCTACTGTCACTAGTAAACTGTGCTCTCTCTAAGGGTATAGACTACATCTTATTTATCTCGTTTATCTCTGTGTCACTCATAATGCCTTATAAATAATAAATGCTCCATAAAGTAATGAAATGAATCAAATAAGTCAGTACTTCCAACATCTTCATGTTTTGTCCTCTCTATTAACTATCCAAGTCAACCAAATATGGATTACATAACATAGTGAATTAAGGCTGAAAATAAATTTGCACTGCTAACATCTTCAATCTCTTTGTTTTGGTCCAGTAAGTGTCTGAATCACCAGATATGAATTATCTAAGGTAAGGTAGTAAAATAAGGATTAAAATAATATAGCAGTGTTTCATGCTAAATAAGGCTTCATTTTCATATGTTGTGATTTTAATGCCTATGTCTTATTTGGAACAATACTTAGCGCAAGAAAAACACCCTAATTTAATGCCTCCCTCCTTCTCCTCCCGTTTTTAAAAATTTTCAGCATGCATTCATATTTATGGATCCATTTAGTAATTACATCATCTCTGGAAGTAGGTAGAAGGGATATTATTAGCCCCACTTTACAGATGGTGAAATATACAGAATGGCTGTGAGCGGCCCAAAGTTACACATTTTCAATTCAAAGTAGAATCATCATTAAAATGTCCAAGCCCTGGGCTGTGCTCTTACTATGCCCTCTCTTCCAGTCTTTGCCATACAGTCTCTCTAGTAAGACTTCCATGTGATTGGATCTCTCAGCCCAGCAGTCCCCAGCCTTTTTGGCACCAGGGACCCGGTTTCCTGGAAGACAGTTTTTCCACGAACGAAGGCTGGTGACTGGGGGATGGTTTTGGGATGACGCTCTTCCACCTCAGATCATCAGTCATTAGTTGCATTCTCAGAAGGACCGCACCACCTAGATCCTTCACATAAGCAGCTCACAATAAGTTTCACACTCCTGTGAAAATCTAATGGCACCGCTCATCTGGCAAGAGGCAGAGCTGAGGCAGTAATGCTCCTCAGTGCTCACCTCCTGCTGTGTGGCTGGGTACCTAACAGGCCATGAACCTGGACCGGTTCATGGCCTGGGGGCTGTGGATCCCTGTCTTCTTCTACTGACTCTGCACTCCCTGGACTTTATTATTCTTACTAATAAAATTCTTACTAAATTTCTCTCTTACTGCCTAGCACATGGCACATAGCAAACCCCAGAAGATGTGTATTAAATGTATTGAAGATGCTACTTCTCCCATCCTTCTGGTTTATTATTATATATGGCTCTCCAATTCTCACTTTATTGAATATACATGTGTTTATATTTATAGCAATTTTATTGATGTGTATATATATATATATATAAAATCAATGATTATAAAGTTCAAATTTCTTCAAGGTAAATTAGGACAGTGGAGAAATATAGATTTGTGTCATTTTATCAGATCTCTCGAGAAATTTTGCTGTATAAATCTAATAAATAATAAATAACGTACCTTGAACAAGGGAATATCCTCAGACATATGATTATGGAAAGGGAAAAAGCTGATTTTTGCCTGTTTAAACAAATGTCTTGGAAGATATTCAGGATTCTTTTTTTTTTTTCACTTTCATCTCTATTAGTTGAAAACTGAAATGAACATTTTTGCCAAAGATCATCAAACATAATTCTGTTCAACAAGCACTTAGCAAAAGCTAACCATGTACCAGACAGTGTGTCATAGTTTAGGAACAGATACATTTAAGAAGACATTATCTCAAATAAGCAGGAGAGTGAAGTGGTTCAGAGCACCTCAGTTTCAAATCCCGGCTCTCTAATGCAACAGCCATGTGACGTTGGCAAGTTAACCCCTCTATACCTCAATTTTGTCTTCTACAAAACATTGATGATAATTGTATCTGATGCACTGCTTTATTGTGATGAACAGGAGCAAAATGCAATTTATGCAGTCTCGTGCAAAAGGAAAAAGTAGGGCCCTTTGTTCAAAAATTATTAAGAATTTCAAGATGGTAACAGCAAAATATTAAACCAAGTGGGGACCTTTCTCAGTGCAAGGTCCTGTGTGACTTTCTAGGCCAATGCCCTAGAAGTGGGTCCTGGTGATAAGTAAATGATTCTACATGTGAAGCAGTTGGAAAAGTGCCTGGCACATGGTAAGTGTTCTATGTTTTAGCTTTTGTTATTAAAGAGTTTATGACTTCATTGAACACGTAAGAAATATAAAGGAAAATGGCACATTTTTAAGGATTCTGGGTAGATCTAAATTTTTAACGACCTCTAAAGTTTGCAACAATGTTCTTATCTACACTGAATTTGGGATCCTGTCAGCAAAAAGCTCCACCTCTTACTTATTTGACAGAGACAACTCTTTTGTCCTTCCTTCATACAAAGTGTTCAGAATGTTCTTTCCATCATCTTTATACAACATGTATATGACATTTTCCATTTGTTTATCTGTGTAATTTCTGTCTCATCATGGCACATAGTGTATGTAATAACGCAGTTTCTTAAGCGATTCAAGTTCTGATCTCTCTCATGTTCAGATGGATTTTCCATGTATTGTTTATTTTCTACATTTTCTCCCTGATATACAATCCTTAGCTGCACCTTCGTGCAGAATAAAGACTCTCCTCCCACAGATGCCCACATCCTTACCCATGTACCTTATGAATATATTACATTATGTGGTGGCAGCGGGTGGGGATGGGACTAAGACGGCAGCTGGAATTGAGGATGCTAACCAGATGATTTTAAAATAGAAGATTATCTTGGATTATCTAAGTGGGCCAATGTAATCACAAGGGCTCCTATATGTGGAAGCAGAAGGCGGAAGAGTCAGTGTCAGAGTGATAAGAATTTGAGACCCCCATGACCAGCCACTGCTGACTTTGAAGACGGAAGGGGACTATAAGCCAAAGAATACAGTCAGTCTCTAGAAGCTGAAAGAGGCAAGAAAAAGGACCCTCTCCTATAGCCTCAGGAATCCTGCTGATGCCTGGATTTTAGCCCACTGAGACTCATTTCCAATTTCTAGCCTCCAAAATTGTAAGATAAATTTGAGATGTTTTAAGACACTCAATTTGTTAGAATAGCAATAGGATGCTACTATAATGTCTACAGACATAGCATGTGTACCTACATGCACACACATACAAACACATTCCAAAAAAGCTTTCCAACATTGAACATTCCCATCCTTAATGTCCAGTATATACCATCACAAAGCAGGCTCTTATTACTTCAAGCCAGCAGAGTCTATACTTTAACACTGGATGCCAAACAAGCTTCCACTTTTCTGCTACAGATATATTGTAGGAGAAAGTGCAAGTAGCCTGCCTTCCGTGACCTACGCTGAGTATTTCCACCTGCCACACTGGTTCTGCTGCACTGAATATACTACTCCATTATTGTGTTGATCACATTAGTTAATGGCTAATATATTTATCCGTCTTACTCACTAGACATGGACTGCCCGGAGGGGAGGAATTGTGTCCTCATTCGTATCTGCATATCTGGTATCTAGACAACATATGGCTCATGACAGGATCATCAAAGTTTCTTGACTTAAATTAATGGATGAATGGCTAGAAAAATCTTTAAGTACATGCACATACAGGAGCACAAGTGCATGCACAAACACACACACATGCGCACACACACACACACACACGGGGTAAATTTTTACTTCTATTTTTTTCCTAACAACATTATAGATGCTATATTAGTGATGATTTAAGGTCTGATTCATGCTTACAACCACTAATCATTAGAGCCTCTGATCACTCTTTGAATATTTATCAATGAAAGAACAACAGGCTTCACTGCTATCGGTTAATATAATATAACATTATTCAAAAATCTCTCAATGCTTACAAGATACTTAGTTTCAGAATATACCAAATGCATCCAACAGTGAGAAAGCAAGCAAGAAAGAAAAAGAGACAAAAAGACATGCTTCGGGAGCCTAAAAATTAGGCAGCATTCCTGCGGCATGTGAATGGATAAGTGAGATAAAATTCTTCAACAGTGGAGTCACAGGATCTATTTTTGTTTTATTATAGGTTGCATCCTTCTTAGCCGAAACCAAGTTTCATTCCCCCATAGCAAGAGAAAGCTCGCAAGTCTCCCTCAACCTGTGATGCTGAGCTCTCATCCAGGTGCGAACTGTGTTTCTTTCAAAAGAAATTGAACAAATTCCATTGAGTCATGTATGAGCTACTGTGCATTTTTAAGTGTCACTTTTTGAGAATCATTTAAGTACTGATTCATATATGGCTAGATCACAATCAGTGGTGACCATAAATTAAAAATGAAAAATTATGAAAATTACAAAATATCTGAATTACAAATCATTCATGCTACTTTAATTTTAGAGACAGAACTCATTATAGGAAAAAACACTTGACTAGCAGAGCATGACAAAAACGTTTATTGATGACTGAATATTCATCAATAATAACTCTATGAAAAGGGGTTTTATGCCCATTTTACAGATGACATTTTGTTTCAGTAGCTGGTATGAAAATAGGCCTTATATCATCCTACCATTAGCTGGGTAAACTACAGCTAAATTTGACTCTACTGCATTTCTTCCTGGTTCCGAGTCAGCCTGATGAAAGAGGGTGCATACAATGAGTAGAGGCCCTTCCTTATTTTTTGTTTGTTTTTATTTTGTATTAATCAGTCAGCTAAGAATCGTTTTGTGGTGTATTTACATGATGAAAGCGAATAATGCTTGTGAAATCTGTTGACTACCCACGTTCAAGACTCTATCTGAGAATTTGTGCCTAAGACTTTACAAATGTTATCTAACACAGTTTAAAACTGACATTACCCTATGTATAGTTGTTATACTCATTTTACCGATGGAATTTTTGTCCCATAGCCAGTAAAGGCCAGGACTATGAATTGAACCCAATTCTTTGAGTTAATCAAATCATTTAGTCAAGAGAAAGATGGTGAGAGTGGAATGAGTTGAAGTAGAAGAAAGCATTAAAACATTGGCAGCATTATGAGGAAATGAAAATTGGAGTAGTAATCTTTTTAGCTAAAGTGTTTAACATGATACATAAAACTTTTGGAATAATGAGATCAAACACAATTTGAAACATGCAAGAAATCTGTGCACATGTTGAGAAAAGTATAAATGATTTTCATTCTGAAATGGCTAGCAAGCTAACTAAAGCAGAGAGGTAACCACAATGACCTCCCAAATCCCAAGATCCGGCCCAGGATTTCTATTATTATTATTAGTGTTAGCACTGCAGAGCAGGAAAGCAAGTCAAGATAAATGAAGAAAAACAAGTCCTATCTAAACTAGGGAAATGAGAGCCAGACACGGAAGGAAAGCAAAAGAAGCGTGAAAGATGATTAAAAAAGGAACTAAAATAACAAAACATGTTATTTTATTTTTATCTTTTTTTAGTCTAAAATAATAAAATTGAAAATGTGCAAAATGTGAAATCTAAATCCATCATCAGCAGGATGTACAAAAATTATAATGTCCTTATTACATCACCATATGTAGTACTTTTGATTGCTAATTACACTATCAGATGTATAGATGTATGTGATGTGAATAATTTATTTTACTTTTTTTTAAACTAACTTTGGTTCTTGCATACATTAACAAGATTCAACTCTACAACATACATAATGTGAAAATGCAGTTTTAAGCAATTATGATATAAGTATACACTTTTCAAAGCATTCATATTTAATTGAAATAATATGCATTTAGGTATCTTGGTTGAATCAGATTTGACACATAGTGCATTTTAAAATGTCTCAAGATGAGAGTCTACTAAATAAAAGATTGTTATTAAACAAAGACCAATAAAAAATAAAATGAAAAGAAGCAGAACAAATATGTTTTAAAAATTAATGTGCACAAAACCAGAGTAGATTCTGATTGGCTAGATGTGCAATCATGATTTACCAGCCTATTTGCTCTGCTATTCAATAAATAACATGGTGTCAATGGGCAACTGTCATATTATAATGAATATAGGCCATAAAGTGGTCCATATAACAATATATCATCAACTCCTTTCCATCTCCCTTCTATTTTAAAGCAAACTGTATGCAATAAGATGACAAAGCTTCCTACATTTTATTAGCTATATTTCTAAAAACTGTGGATCATGCAAATTGTCTGGTTCTTCCCCACTCCCCAGTTTACTAGGATTGGTGACATTGTCATAGTGTCTTATCTATTTAAAATAATGACATGTGGTACGATTTCAACCTAGATACCTGATCGTAGAGGAACTACCCTTTATTCCTGTTAAGTTCTGAGCATTTTTTAAACATTTGACACTTGAAGAAGTACTTTGTGGATATCAATTAGCTACCATTGACAATTGCTTCACAAAATAGTGCTGCATCTGTGGGTTCAGGCTGTTGCTTCTAAATGCTGATATACTGATACCTTCTCTACCAACACTTTGCTTCTGAAGAGCAAAATCTGATTCATTAACAGAGATTTTCCCTCCAGCCTTGGAAGTTAAAATTTCTAAAACTACCCCTCAACTTCTTCTCTGCTGAATGATATCATTTAATTTTACATCACATTTGTATAAATCTGAATTCTACCTGTTTGATAAGTAGGAAATTAAAGAGACAATTTTCTATATTCATATATTTATATGTATTTAATTTACATTAGGTATTTAATTAATGCTTATGGAATGAAGTATTCAATTATACTTCTAGAATCATTTCATTATTTCTGCCTATGGTTCCCTGGGTAGAGTCCTCTCTCTCTCTCTTAGCACACATAAATCCCAGGATCAGTTTCTCAAACTCTCTTCTCTTCCAAAACTAAACACAAAAGAGTGGTAGCTGCAGTTTGAAAAAATGAAGCGATGAAATAAAGTGCAGGTACATGTGTATCTGCTTATGTATATGAGTGAGATCTGAATTAAACTCAGGCATAAACCTTCATGTTAATTTCCTTTAAGGAAAACATGCCCTAACAGCCACATTCAAAAAGAACTCACAAGGCTTACAGACCATTAAGGCTTTTACAAAACACAGTCAAATGACAATTACAAATGAGTTAAGAAATGTATTGATTAACTGTAACTATTAAAATCATGGGTTTAACACACAAACAAACAAACAAAAAAAAAAAACTCAGGGCCACAGTAAAGGCAAACTGTGCACAGAGTCTTGTAAATGACAAACCAGAAAATACCTTCAGCAGCCATAGTTTGACACATGCATGATCGTCAATGTGTATACTGTGAGTAGAGAAAAGTGAGTAACTCTTAAGAGTCACCGTAACCAGAGAACCATGCTCTCGGAGCCATAGTAACCAGCCTTATGTTTTTTTGCACACAAGAGGCAATTCAGAAAAACATTCATGTTTACAAACCACATTTTTTCATTACCTTTTTTTTTGTATCACTCTAATTAGATTTCATGATGAACACAGGCATTCTCATGGGGGAAATTGCCCACTTAACTGAAGAGAAGACTATTAACGAGGTAATTGACACTGTTTTAAGCCTCAAAAATGTGAATAGCTGGGCATATTTCATATGTCGACACTGGAAGTTGAGAAGCTCATTGTGCCACATTCCACTTAAGAATTTCTCATTATTAATCACCAGAACCAAACTCGTGGTAGTGATTTGAGCAAATATATATTATGTATTTACTCTCGTTTCTATAGCTTATGTACCTAATGTTTCCTCTGCTTGCAATATCTTTTCTATTTTCCTTTGCCAAGGGTAATTTTTGTTGAGATAACAGTGACTGAGTACTTACTATGTGCTAGTCATTGCTTTAAATACTTTTTATACATCAACTCCTTTTATCCTCTCAAAGCTAACAATAATAGTACCACCTACTTCTTCTGCATACTCAATGGCTTATTTGTACAGTGCTTATGGTACTACACAGCACAAAGAATGTGCTTTGTGTTTGTCCAACAACCATATGAAATAGGTTATATTTGCTATCCTCATTTTATAGATGAGGCAACAGAAGCAGAGGTAGATTAAGGACCTCCCCAGAGATCACAAGCTAATAAATAATGCTGCTGAACTTTATACATATCAGTAGTGTAACTATAAAACCTAAATTCTTAATTATTCTTAACTGCTACGCTCTGCCTCTTATAAGGATTGCATGGATTGCTCCTTCAACAACTTGATCCTAAACATGCCTTCCAAGAAGTTTTCCAGAATTGACATCTATGCACATACTAGATTGTATGTTTCTTGAGAATACGAACCATGTTCTGTTACACAGTAATCTCCTACAGGCTACTCTCTTCACTGATCTGTACTCAGCAGATATGTACCGCATGCACATCTGGCTATATAGATTGATGACCTTGTAGGTATAACATAAGAAATAACACTTTAACTTTAAAAAATTAACAGATATGCATTGAATATTTTATGCTTAATGACACAAATATACATTCACTTTAACTATCCTTTTGTTTTTTGTTTCTAAGTAGATGATACCTAGGTAATTGTTCAAAGGCCACTCTTTCTGTACCTACCTTTACCAAAGATTTCTAAAAACATGCACTGAAAGTCATGTGTGCATATTTTGGTATTTTTGAAAAATGAATACTAGTCTTTACAGACAGAGATTTGGGTTTGTGTCCCAGCCCTTCCACTATGTAGAGTACTAGTTGTAAGTTCTGGAAAAAAATTCCTTAAACTTTATGAACCTTAGTTGTCTTAGCTTTCAAATGGAAATTGTAATATCTGTTTAATAAAGTTGTGAGGAGAATTAAATAAAACAAAAGAATAGTTGGCCCAAAGTAAGCACTATATAGTAAGTCTGTAAATTGTTTTGCAGGCTTTTTACAAGGAAGTGACGTATAAGTTAAAAACCCACAAACATAAAAATGAAGTTAACTGTAACTTTATATGGGTTAAATATGTGGACTTTCTTTGCATTTGCATCTTTCTAATACTAAGGTGAAAATGTATCCTCATTGTTTATATACATATTGACTGCAAAAGGCAGGAAACATAAGAGAAAAATCTAGAGTAGTACTGGGACGGGTCAAGTTAAAAATAAGAATTTCTAGCCTGGGCTGCATGGCAAAACCTCGTCTCTACACACACACAAAAAAAAATACAGAAATTAGCCAGGCATGGTGGTGTGCGCCTGTAGTCCCAACTGTTTGCGGGGCTGAGGCAGGAGGATTGCTTGATCCCGGGTTGTCTAGGCTGCTGTAATCAGGGATGGTGATGCTGCACTCCAGCCTGGGTGGCAAAGTGAGATCCTGTCTCAAAAACAAAGTAAGATAAAAATTTCCTGAGAGTAATCAGTAGTCAGATTACAGGACCTCTAGGACTTCTCAGATGACACCCTCTTGTAAGCGTCATGGTCTGCAACATTCGGTAGTTTGAAAATCTCTAGACTTTCTTCATGAGGCAGATCCACTTCTGGGTGAATCCCCCAAAGAAGAAACTTTCTGCCTCTTATTTGCACAGTAATGCCATAGGTCAATTATTGCCTAAAGCAGAGCATGCTGGGAATAAGTTCCGGAATAGCTTCTAATATACTAGATATGCTGGAGGCTCAGTTGGACCGAGGGTGGATTATTGACAAACTGTATTACTGTGATGCATTTTTTAAAAGCATATGTTTACTCCCATAAGGCACTGTTCCAAGGCTGTCTGAATGTTCAGTGCATTTGTTTTATTTATGTATATAATCCATGTCCCAGAGAATCCTAACCACAATTTGGCAAAATACACTGACTTTCTATCAGTACTGCTTCCCTTTCACAAAATTAGTAATGAATATTTATGATTCTAAACTCAATATAGGTCCTTGAAATAAATAAACAGTAGTGCTGCCATGGCTTTAATGAGGTTATCAAATGGAATAGAACTTACGATATGCCATTGTGTTTTAAAGAAGGATCATCCTTAAGAGTGAAGCCTTCTTTGGGGCACAAAGAATGAGAAACAGGCAGCAATGATGCTTGAAAGAAAGGAAGAAGAAATGGCAGAGAAAAGAGGAGGAAAGAAGAAAGGACAGAAGAGGGAAGGCAAGAACAGCTTCTCTATCCAGCTACAAGCCAGAAGCCAAATTTAAAGAATATGCTACATTTATCCAAGTCATGTTCACTATTCTTTCAAGGTACTGGCAGCCACCCCATCTTATTAAACATTAATTTTAAAAGCCTGTCAATGCTTGGCCTAGTCTGACCTGCCATTTTAGAATTTTAAAACAATAAAAAAAATAGCCATACAAAAGCACATTAATACCTTTTGATATGTTAGAAATGATCCCAGAACTTAAGCACTTAAACCAATGTGATCACTTCTCAGAAGTCCCCAGTGAAATTTTGACCCATTCCCTGTCATTGCTGCATGCACTCTTTGTGCTTTTATGGAAAGGAAACTACTTAGGGCCACCATCATGGTAATGCAGCAGTTAAGCAAGAAGCACCAGTAACAGCAATGCAGATTTCTGACATGTTTTCTTTTCTCTGGCTTGCTGACAATCCTCAGGAAATGAAGCATGTGGTTTTGATGAAGTAGTTCCTTAAATTTTAATGTGGCATTGATCTATCTTAGGATTTCTAAAGTTTCATGGGCAATACACTAAGGGAGGAGAAATAACAACAAAGAAAGAAAAAACATACTGAAAGTTTAGTTCTATCAAAACATTCTATAAAGTGTAAGTTAGAAATGGTACTACATTACACCAAAACAATATTGATAATCTTATGGTTCATATCACAGATTTTCAAAGTTAACACTGAAAAGCAGATCACATAAATAATACGCCTTATCCACGAGCTGAGACATGACTCAACAATGTCGAAGCACTAGAGGGAGGAAGGAAAGCAATGGTGATATTACCTAGTGTCTAACGCGGTACTCTTTGTGTCAGATATTAGAAACACCTTCTACTCCATTGTCTAAAACAAGAACCTTAAAATAAATTTTATGGGTTGTCCTCATGAATACCACACATCCACATCTATTCACCAAGCACTATCCATTCAACTTTATATATGCCCTGTACATCTCACCTCATCCCTCTTTCATCATTTGATTTGTTAGGATATTCGTCATCTGTCTCCTAAGCCCCACTCCAGCATTTGTGCCACTGAATTTTGTCTTCCCAAACCGGCTACTGCCAGAATTAGTTTCCTACAACACAGATCTCAAATAATTACTATTTATAAACTGTTGATAGCTTCCATTTCCTACAAAGTTGAAGCACGTTTCCACAGTGTTCAGAAAACCCCAAGTACTTGTCAGCCCAAATATTCGGCCCTTTGCTCTGCTTCCTCAGCCACAACAGAATCCTGAACAATCCAAAATTGCTTTCATGTTGCTAAAACTGGGCCTGTATTGTTTCCTCCTACTCTGCCTGATAAAACTGTACTCTTGATCATAGTCAAAGACCTTCTCCCCTAAAGTAGCCACTGCGCCAAGGCAAGGCAATATCACTCCTTTATCCATCAGTAATTCTTGGGATATATCTCTATCAACTAGTTGTGATTGGTTTGGGGGCTTCATTTTTGAATGGCAAAGTTAAGGTATACCATCCATCCATCCAAAAAGGATGTTTAATACTTGAGAGTATTCATTTTTAAAGGAAAATAATGCCTTTGAGTTGCCTGTGATATCTCTCAGTGAAATATTACAACTACAAATCTGAAGTTTCCCAGGAGAACATTAAATCAGATTTCTGAGCTTCTGTTTAAATTTTTGAATGGAGGGAGAACACACACAGGCTACACTGGTGGGCAATGACTAGAGAAAATATGATGTCAGCTTTATGAAGAAGAGCTAAAAGAAAAAGATTTCCCAGAAGATGGAAAGAGAATGACATATATGAGGAAAGCAAAAAAAAAAAAAAAAAAAAAAAGAAAGAAAGAAAGAAAGAAAAGAAACCCCGCTTTAATTACAGACTATCAGACAGCCAACCATCAAGTGTGGCTCTGCCTTTGCTATGACTGATATTTCTGTGAAATCCTTGGAACTTCCTGGCCTCTCCAGATTCTGGGTTCTTTATTCCAAATTTGATGAAGAATAAAAGGAAACTGCTTTTGCTGAGCAAAACAAGAAAAGCACTTTTGGAGTGAAATGTAAATGATAACCCTAAAATTAGAGAAATTGGAAATTCTCATTTTTGGTTGGGTGCTTTTGGTTCTGCAGAAGCAGCATTTTTGGACCTATGCTGAGTTAGCCCTATTCTATTCTAGAATAATTTAAGAGCATTAGACTTTCTACTAATCTAACCCCCAAGATCCTAGCTCTTGATGTTATCAATCTAATAGTAACCAGGTGTTTCCATAATACGATTTCAAGAATCCTCTCATATTCTGATCTCTGGAAGGCATTTCTTCAAACCGTTCTCGCTGTCAAAGACCCCTGTACGCCGAGGTAGCATCATATTTGAATTTGCAGGGACTTTATTGTAATCTCAGCAGTATCTGGCTGTCAGCAAGGAGGTGGCATAATGGACTATAATCATTTTGCACAGAGTAAGGACAGGTCTAGCAGAAAATGTTTAATTCTAGGTGATGGCTCTTGCAGAGTCAGTAAAGGGCACGTACTAATAAGGAACTGCAAAAAGTACCAGTGACGACACGCTTGCCTTGAAGAGCAAGCTCAGCAGATTTGCCACAGCTAATAGAACCATTACTGCTGCACGTCAGGCTATGAGAAATACCAAAGGACATAGGCATCGGAGTGAAAAAGATAAGAAGAAAGCAACAACAACAAAAAAAGATAAATCAGAAGACCCAAATCATGCCTCCATATTTTTACCAGTTTAAAGTTATTAAGTCAACCATGTTATCAACCCTGTGAAATAAAAGGGTGCCAGAAAGCTTGCACAGGACAATCTCCATGTTTTAATGTATTATAAATATCACATACAGTAACCAAACTGTTCACTAGATGAATATCTGTGCAAAGCTCATTTCTGGTGATGCCTGTATTGTCATCTGTCTCTGCATCTAAGCTCTAAGGCTTTTATCTTTGTTATTTCATGCTTACATTTTTTCCCCTTCTTACTCACATATAAAACGCAAAACCCTGCAATGAAGAGAAGGAAAATGCATGCAAAGGATTCTGTTGCTTTCAAAAGAGAATTAATTCCACATACTATTTCTAAAGGTTTCTGTTACCACTAGTAGACTGAGAGTCAAACAGGTTCTTTAGAAAACAGAGGGGGTAGTCCAGGAATAATATCCAGGTTTTAAGATCTTGTGTAGATTATCCTCTGTTCACCAGCACTTCCCACTGTTGCATTATGTAATAAAGGCAATCTTTCTTGTGCAATGACCACAAGAAGCACCAGTGTTTAAAAGCCCAGTATTTGAAATGTCTAACTAAAAAAAATATAAATTTTTAATATAAAGAGGTGGAAGCACAAAATAAGTAAACCATGACGGATTCATCAAAATGCACACAATATCCCCACAGGAATGTAAAGTAGCTATTTAAGGCTTACAGTACCATTTAACAGGCAGAAAAATAATAACACAAACCAAAGATGAAAATGCAACACCTGACCTTTTACACAGCTCACTGTTAGTCTGTGCCAGGCTGTCGCTGTTTAATGCAACAAAACAATGAGAAAAGGTCTCTGGATGTGGCGTGTGGCATTCCAAACCAAGCAGTCGTTGGCCCGCACTCTAAAACATTTATAGCATCCAGTCCCCCATCAGGCAAAGCTTCAAATTTTTACTCATTATTTTGAGTAAATGAAATTAAATAATAGAAGTTGCCTGCAAATAAATGTGAAAGTAGGTGCTCTTTGAAAATGAATTTGCTTAGGATAGGAGGGCACTCCCATGACCGCACTATCAAGGAGTTTAATTAGTCATGCCTGGAAGAGAGAGGAAATGCTCGGATTATAGACCTGCCCTTTAAGGACTGACTCCGTCTGTGCCATCACCCAATATCTGAGATACCAATCCTTTGTGATCACCAGTTACTATGCTGCTGTGTAACGGGGCTTAACTCAATTTATCTCACTCTTAATTTAACCGTTAATAAAAACTGAGCATCGAGGAACATAGCTCAGAAGGTTCTGAATAGTGCCTCTGGGATACACATTTTATCCTTCCTACTGTTTCTATTCTTGTTACATCAGTATGCAGAAGCCATTTCAACTGAATATTCCTAGACACAATAAAATTGTATGCAGAAGGATGGGTTTGGGTTTAAATAAAAAGTTTTCAATTCCAGCAATTCAACTTTCATGCATACAGCAGCAGTGTCCTAAAAACCCTGGGTTCCCATGAACACAGACCATTTATCATTGGAGACTATAAAGGCAATCTGTGAAGAAGCAAAGGTATCTCTTAGTTTAAGACTAAGAAGGCAAGTGCATTTGTAGCAAGAGGATCGCTGCCTTATACCGATTTCAGGCCAGTCTAAGGGGTGGGAAATCTTAAGCACACAGGGCTATGCCCAGAATCTGAACGAGACCTTGAGAAGGCCACCATCCTTAGCTATATATCAGAACCAGTCTAGCCTCATTTTTATGTTCTGGACATTGTGCCATGCTAGAGGCACACCAAATGCCATGAGTCAACTGTGCAATTGAACATCTTCTTTCCCTCCCACATCTAAATGGGGCTGACCCCTTTCCTCTGCATGACATTGGTTCTTCTGGACGCCTCTAAGTTTAAGAAAGTGGATAAAACTTATTGGAACCATCACTTGGCTGACAATGTGGAGATCAACACTTTAGGTGATTTTCCAGAATCTGCAAAGTGGAGGTAGGGTAGTAAAGACTTGATCTTTAGAATCAGACAGACCTGAGAGTGAACACAGTGAGATCATTTACCAGTTACAAGCAGGCGGAGAGTGACATAACCTCCCAAAACCTCAGTTCCTCAACTGTGAAATGGATCAAATAACAGTACCTATCTCACATAGTCATTATGACAATTCATAAGTCCTTAGCACAAGTGACTGACATTAAGCGCTCAAGAGATGTTGTACATTGTGATAATGTTCCAGTATCAATATTTAAGCCATTAGTGTCATTTTTTAAATGAGGCACAGAAAAATAATTCAGTTATAATAACAGGACAGGTGAGAACCTGTACTTAAAATACCGTGCAATTTGACTCAGCCATCCCATTACTGGGGATATACCCAAAGGATTATAAATCATGCTGCTATAAAGACACATGCACAGGTATGTTTATTGCGGCACTATTCACAATAGCAAAGACTTGGAATCAACCCAAATGTCCATCAGTGACAGACTGGATTAAGAAAATGCGGCACATATACACTATGGAATACTATGTAGCCATAAAAAAGGATGAGTTCGTGTCCTTTGTAGGGACACGGATGCAGCTGGAAACCATCATTCTCAGCAAACTATCGCAAGAGCAGAAAATCAAATACCACATGTTCTCACTCATAGGTGGGAACTGAACAATGAGATCACTTGGACACAGCAAGGGGAGCATCACAGACCGGGTCCTATTGTCGGGAGGGGGTAGAGGAGAGGGATAGCATTAGGAGATATACCTAATGTAAATGATGAGTTAATGGGTGCAGCACACCAATATGGCACATGTATATACATGTAACAAACCTGCACATTGTGCACATGTACCCTAGAACTTAAAGTATAAAAAAAAAAACATGAAAATGCAATAACAACCCCCCAAATTTTCTTCACTGTAATTTATGAACACTGCATTTTCCTCATGTGTCATCACTAATAAATTCCTATGGCCTGTGGTGTTTTTGCAAATGTGCTAAATAGATCAATTACACATTAAAACATTCATATTCACATGAAAACATGTCCCCCTCCCCATTTTCTCCTAGATTAGCTGTATTTTTACAGTCTGATCATCACTTATATATGATGTGATGGTTGTGACACACATATTCTCAAAACTTCTTTATTCCTTAAAAAAAAAAAGCTAGTGTTGTTTACTTAGCGTAAGTTTTCTCTTTGCCACAGTGATATGCTCAGTTTCTCATCAGAATAATACGTTACTATTTTTAAGTCCATTTGAATATGATTTATCATCTTTCACTGCTTGCTGCCCAAGTGGTTCTTCATACACAAGTAGTAGTCAAACACACAACTCTTGTCCAATCAGACTCTTCGCAGTGGTCAAACTTAAGTATGAAGAATCGTTCAGTTTAATGTGTCACTTCTTACATATTCCTAGAGAGTTGCAAAAAGAACTATTTTCATTTTTAAAAAAAATGTTTGAGTCAAAAGTATGAAAACTAAGATAAACTAGGGATTACAGCCCCCCTGGGGCTTTTTAGACAAGGACATTCTCTCACACACAAAAAGTATCTATTTTATTTTACTATTTATTTTGCAACTTTGGGCCTGTTTTGAAAGTGTTTCCATTATTTTCCATCTCTTTTCCTGTATTCTGTTATTGTTTTCTTTAATAGCAAAAGAATTTTCTTATCATTTAGCTATCTAAAATTGCTAATTGAAAGTCCAAGAGTATTATTTTGGATGTTGAATTTTGACCTATTAGAATTTTTACTCTCTTAATTGTTCTGGTCAATGACTTTATGAGAATTCAAGACTATATTAACATATTTAGAGCATGCTTGCAAGGCAGGACATGTTTCCTATCTGCTCTACATGCTTTCAACTAGGATTTATTCAGAACTTGTTTATGGCAAGACTACCTCTCTTGAAGATAGGAGAGGCACCATTACACAAATTTGCCCCCATCCTCTCCCAAATATCTTTAGAATAATTTACTATAGGATTTACTTTTCCAAAGGACAGTGAGCTCTTTTGTCAGGCCCAATTACAGAAATTTGTTCACCATGCCTTATTAGAGAAAAGTTCTACATATTGAAAATGATCTGAGCAAAATCCACTAAACAAATAATTTCATAACCAACTTTAACTTATTTATTCAAGAGACTATCATAACATAACACCCCCACCAAATTAATGGCAGGGATAGACAATATGAAGATGAATCATTTAATTTGTCCTTAGCAAAACGGCAATGAAGTCTATTTTTACTTTATCTATTCAATTTCCCCCTAACAATGTTAAACTCTTGTACAAGCACAAAACCATCTGCACTTAATTAATCACACAATCCACCCAAACATTATCAGATCCCAAGAGAATGAAAAAGTGTATATATAGTTAAATAGAGTCTTCATGTAACACATTTAAATCAGAGTCTATCTAAACGATCTAGAAAAAGCAGCACGGCTCTACCAACCAGTGAAATCTCTAATTTCAAGGCAGCAGCACAGACAGCCAGGCCTAGGTTCCCCACCACAACTTTTTATCCTCATGATACTTATTTTTCTTCCCTAAAAGACATTGTTTACATTGAAGGTCTTCGAACACATGATGGGAAATTTCTAGAAGACTTTATCCACTATGAGGCATGGCTCCTGTACCCTCACAGAGAACAAGAAACACATCACCTTAAAAAAAGCACTTATCAATGTTCTGTGCTCTCTGGACCACAGGTCAGCCACCTCTGTCTCGTCCTGTGACAACAAGAATGATGCACTGTGAAAGGTGTCCTTCCCTTTCCAGTTAGAATATCGAAATTCAAAATGGTTAGGAATAGAAACAATTACAGCAAAAATCAATAAGATGAAATTTTAAAACTATAAGTGTAGGGAAAGGAAAAGAGATTGAAAACCTCTCCTTTGGGCCCTGTTTTGTAATCTTCCCTGCCAGTATTCCATTGGATTTCAGGTATTGTCATGCTTATTTATCGGTCACATCATCCATTCAGGGCTGATTTCCTGGGATCATTAAGCTGCATATATTGGAAAAACAGTGCCTTGGGCAATTGATGTTTCAGATTCTAATTCAAATCCCCCTAGTCAGTCCTGATTTTCCAGTTCTATGGAGCAAATCTGAGGGTTACTATATTTATATAGTTACATCTACATATATAGAGAATTAATTATGATCATTGGAATTGTTGGGTTCTCTTCAAAGGGAAAGCTGCTCTCTCATTACAGGGAGAAATCATCTGGTGTTTAGAAGTGAAAAACAACTAGTCCCATATTATGGAGAGAAAAGAGTCATTTTCTTGACCGTAAAGCTTCCTTTTGGCATATGACAACTAGAAATATGGAAGCTGGAAAACAGTAAATAATTTTCCTATTCCACTACACAGACATTCCTAACCTCTTGCAACTTAGATTCTAATGGGTGAGAAAGAAGCCAAATAAACAGGTAAATATTACACACACATACACTATACATATATATCCCAAGCTGGGTTAAGGGGAAGGGAAGAAGAATAGGGTTTGGGATATAGAAGGAAGGTGTAATTTCAAATAGAGTGACCTGAAGGAGCTCACTGCTAAGATGACCTCAAGGAGAAAACATATTGAGCTCTGAGGAAATTTGGAAGAAATGGTTTAAAAGGCTAAGCAGATACAGAACTCAGGCAGGGATTAGACCTGGCCTTGTTGTAAGAACAGGGAGGAGGCCACTGTGGCTGAATCTGAGTGAGAAGAATGTGGCAGGAGTGGACCTGAGAAACCAGGTCATGTAGGACTTCGAAGCTTTTGGCTTTAACTTGGAAGAGATGAAAAAATCATTGGCAGAATCTAACCAGAGGAGTAATTTGAATTGTGTTTAAAAAGAAGTGTTCTAGCTATAGTTGAAAAAATAGACTGCTGTAGGGGCCAGGGTTGGAAGCAGGGAGACCAATTTGGAGTTTTTTAGATACTCTTTGCCAGGCAGAAAAGATTGTAGAAAATGAAGCAGAATAACACGATAACATGCATGCCCTGATTTGAAAACACAACGAAAGCCCTCTAAAAAAATCCACATATCCTGAAAAACGTTGTCTGGTCAATTTTCCCAGAGTTTGAATAGTCGTCTCAGAAGGATGAGGATTAAAAACTGCATGTTCTTCAACAAATTACATAAGTCTCTAATATTCCATTTACTTTATCTCATTCTTATGTATATATTTTATATCTACTTATTTATTGATATTTTTAGAACAGATATATGCAGACAAAAGGAAAAATTAAGAAACAAATGTTTAATGCATAATGCAGCCTCTTATCTTAGGACCAACTAATAATTAAACTAAGATCTAAAAACCAAATTTCAAAATATTAAAATAACAACTCAGCATACTGAAACATAGAGAATGAATCTAAAATGCTCGAGCACTATGAGTAAAAGCCTCAGAAACTGTATATCATTAAGACCTCACAACATTCTATGAGATAGATGGAAAAGCTACAAAAAAAAAATCTAAGCTACAAAAACTGAGATGACCTGTCCAATGTCCCATACCAAGTAAATATCTTGCATCTATTTAAATCAGGTTTTTAAGTCAAGGTGCCATTTTCTTCTCCTATATCACAACTGCCAAGGTCTTATTTGAGAATTTCTTTATTTAAATTCCTCAAAATAGAGATGGCATAGCCAAATAATCAAATACCTAAGGATGTTCAGTATTATTAACAACTTCTCTTGATATGACCAATCTGTACTCTCTATGTGCTCACTGAATTTCTGGCAAAATGATGTAAGAATAGATGCTATGCCAACTCATAATGAAGGCAGCTGATGAAGTTCTTTCCTCTACATTGGAATGCAAGCAAAAGACCTTTAATAAGACCAAAGAGTAACTCCAAAAAATGCTCCTTTTCTCCATTCTTTCTAATAAATATCTCACGGATCAGCTTATTATTATTATTATTATTATTATTATTATTATTTCCTTCTAACTCTTCATTGTGAAATTTCTGGCTCAAATTCACTATAGAAAACATCTTGAAAAATGAATATACATTTTTGTGTCATATATAATCACTGTTTGGATAAAAAGTGTTGTGACTTCTATTGCCTAAATGAAGAGAGGAAAAAATGTTTCTAAAAATTACTGAATTCTCATTGTAAACATATGAACCTTTATTCTCCAAATTTAAGAGAAGTTAAAAAAAAAAAACCTCATTCCAAAATATTACCTTATTTTATAAAGAATTACAGCAGAGATTTAATTTAAAAGATGCAGCATAATTAAAGGGGAAAGTCCATGCTTACATATTTTAAAAGGTCAGTGTCAAAAGTTGTCACAAGAAAATGTGTTTCAAATTGCACCTTTTGAATTTAAATTCCTTCTTAAATGTTTCCCTACAAAGTCAATCACTGCAGGAGAGAAGTACCTCAGAGATTTTAGAACTGAAAATTTATTTTAAAGCAAAATATGCCACTAGCAGCATTATACAAAAACTCGAGAAAGAACATGGCATCATTTGGATTTCTTTAAATATGTACAGTACAATATATTTTAAAGCACATTTGAAGCTCATTTCACCTAATTTACTAGATATATTATCTACATTTACTATTAAAAAATCAAGATGATATTTTAAAAGGATGAACCAAACAAGTAATGTATCTATAAAATAATGCAAATTACTAATTAATCAGCAATCTCACCAGAAGAGTGATCCTGTGTAATTTAGAGGTCCATTCGTTAATTTATTGAATGTGTTTGCTTGTATTGTTTCAAACACCTTTTCTCAAAGTTCTAGCAGTAGTGAGATACTTTTAGAGTTGGTAGCTAGGGCCCTCCCCTGAGGAATGTCAGGCGACCACCAGGTGATAATCAGGCAGTTGTTAAACTGTCTCTCTAAAATAATAATTGGTCACAGCTGGCACCAGCAGAAACGCAGGTTCCCAATATAAAAACTTGAAGCTAGTGATCAGCAGCTTCCGAATAAGATCTCATGAGTTGAGTAAGGGGGCTCCCACATGTGCACTAAGAGGCAAAATGACAGAGTTTAACTGCATATGATTTCCTTTAGGAACGCTCAACTGGTAAGGGATAAACGCCTCAAATGAGCATGTGCACAATTTCAGTAAACACACTGCGCATGTGTCCTCTCTCCAGTGCCAGCAGGCCATAGGCATGTAGACAGCCTGCTCCAAGTGAAGAATCAGGAGAAAAGAAGTACAAATGCAAACCCGGAAACATGTCAGTGTATAAAACCACAAGTCAAGGGTAGGGTAGTATGGAGCACTTGGATCTAAAGCTGCCTGCTTGGTCCTCTTCCAAGTGTAGTTTACTTCCTTTTGTTCCTGCTCTAAAACTTTTTAATAAATGTTTACTCTTGTTTTAAAACTCATTTCAGTCTCTCCCTCTGCCTTAAACCTATTTCTGCCCCTCGGCCAAATTATTTCCTCTGAAGAGGCAAGAATCCAGTTGTTGCAGACCCATAGGGACGGATTCACCACTAGCAATAGTACTGGGTGTACATCCTTCTTTTTTCACTATAATTTATATATACATGCACATATACACATATAATCTGTACTCACAGATTTAAAAAGACCTATATATTTATAATATTCATTGTATAACTTACAATTGAGCTGTATTCTCCTTTTTATTAATATAGCGCTATTTATTTTGTGCTTGTTAATCTGTCTCAAAGCTGTACTCTGAGCCCGTCTAGTACAGGGAAAGAGCCTTACACTGTTTTTTACATTCCCATCACGTCAAACATAATATAGGAAGGCAGATGCTCAATTCATGAGTCTTAATTAACACATTTGCTTTAATAAAAATTATGGGGAAAAAAATGACTGTAATTCACTCTTACATTCTTACATTAGAAATTAAATGTGAGGAGTTAGCAACTTTTTCCAAAACATAAAGAATATCTTTAATTAATAAATCACATAAGTTTATACCAATATTTTAAGCCTTAGAAATCTTTCCCAAGAGGAAAGAAACAGCTTGATTTGTTTCCATATCTTTGTAGCAATTATTAAGTGAGAGAGTAATGAATGGTGAATAAAAGTCTACAGAGATTGCCAACACAAAAGGGCTTCCTCATATAAAGAGAAAATTCAAGCAGGTAAAAAAAAAAAAACATAGGCCAGAAAAAGGTAAAAATATATTACCAACAATGATGTTCAGAGAAGAAAAAGTAAATAAAAGAGTCAATACTGCATTTAACATGGTTTTAAAACAATTCACTGAAGAGTAAAATAAAGGAGCTCACAACTAAATGAGCTAGTAATAGAAATTCGTATGATGAATGACATTTTTACTGTGAATCTGATATGAAATTAAAGCTGCAGAAAAAATTGCAAGGCATGATGAAAATAATTTTTGAAATGTGATTAATGGTATTTGCTCTCTTCAATATATATTTAATATAGGCATATTCTAGTATATTTATATATACACACATATATACACACACACACATACACAAGCACACCTTTATTGGCTACATATAAAGCTAACTATTTACATATATATGTAAAAATTACCTATATGTAAAATAAAGAAACGTTACCTATCTGTAAATATACATAAATATAGGTAATAAATTATAATATTATAATGCATTTTCTTACCAAAATATAAAAAATAATAGAAAAAGATGGGATAAAAATTTCATAGCTTCAGTCACAGATAAAACTAGGCATATTATTTCAAATAATTAACCCAGTTCTTTAAAAAATACAGTAAGTGGGCTGGGCGCAGTGACTCACGCCTGTAATCCCAGCATTTTGGGAGGCTGAGGCAGGCAGATCACGAGGTCAGTTCGAGACCAGCCTGACCAACGTGGTGAAATCCCATCTCTACTAAAAATGCAAAAATTAGCTGGGTGGGTTGGCGGGCCCCTGTAATCTCAGCTACTCAGGAGGCTGAGGCAGGAGAATCACTTGAAACCAGAGGGCGGAGGTTGCAGAGAGCAGACACCATGCCACTGTACTCTAGCCTGGGCAACAAGAGTGAAATTCCGTCTCAAAAGATAAATTAAAATAAAGTAAGCTTCTGTGGACCCAGCGACGTTGACTTGAAGCAAGCTTCACTGACATCCTAAGCATGAGGTTAGTGTCTTTCCTCTATACTATAGGATGCACTAGTATTAGTAATATCATATTGTATTTCCATTTTTCTATCAGAGTGTACATTTCTTGAGGGTAGGAATTGTGCCTTATACAGTCCTACAGTCTCTGACTTCAGCATAATGTTTTGCCAAACCAACATTTTCTTAAGTAAATAAATAACAGGTATTTTGGAGGATCCAGAGATTGATAAAAGTCTTGCAAAATCACTCAGTGAGTAACGCACCAAAAGGAACAGTTCATTTTTCACTAATGCCTTTTCTGTATGAATTTCAGAGTTGCAAACAAATATGAAATGGGAAAAAAAATGTGTTTTGAAAGCTAATAGATACCTCTCCATATTTAGTAAGCACAGATTGCAATATCCAAGAATCCAACTACTTTCTCATATGAGAGGCTGGTATCCTTTAGCTCTGAAGATTCCCAATATGATGTACCATACATAGGCACAGTCTTTTATTTCCAGCGGCTCTTCTATAGGCTAAGATTGATCTGCAAAAGTTCTAGTCAGGATAGAGCTAGACATTGGAATTCTGATTGAGTTGCCTCATCTCTCTAGATGTGTTAACAACCAGAAGTCCAATGTATCTTCATAATGCTTAGAATTATGTTGCCTTCATTTTCTAATTAAAGGCCTGATTATATTTATGACAGTTAGAGAATTTAATATGTGCATGTTTACTTAGTTGAAAAATTAAATTCATCAGCTCACCTACTATTCACTACAGCTTTTATAATAACAAGAAAAATGTAAGTAGCCTTAATGTTATTCACTCAAAATAAATTAGATGAATAATGTTTTCCCATCATTATACGAAGAGGAAAAATAGAAGATAATACTGAGAACAGGGTTTAGAAAACACCAAGGGAAACTACCCTTTTAGAATTTGATTAAAGCTGAAATGGAATTAATGCAACAGTATATACTAGATTTAAGTTTTGATTTATGCTCTCATATTTTGAAAATAGCTTAACAGAATTCATCAATATGAATTGCATTTTTATTCACTGTTGAATTTGGATTTTGAGTTTATTCTAGAAAAAGAAAGTTTGTTTATGAGTAAACACTTTCATACATATACTTAAGAATTAATGTCCTGACTAGAGTATTCAACTAATCCTGAGTTAATTTCTAATGTTACATTATTTTCCATGTAAATTTGAAATGCTATATTTCTAGGTATTACTTTCAAAATACTCAAGGAGAACAATAAAATAAATATTGGTAAATATATAATCACTTATAAGTGAAGATTTCAGGACTTGAGGATAGTTTCAAAACTCTGTTATTTCCTATCCTACTCTCAAATACATTATACAGACTAGAACATCAAGAGTTATACAATGGTAAACGTTTAAATTAAATAGTCTAGTTGTAAAGCTTTAATTCTCAGAGACCTTTAAGATTCAGGAGCAGGTGCCTTATTCACCATTCTTGGAATAGGCATCTTTCTTCAATAATGTAACTTTTCATTCACATACTTTTTCTTCTATCCACTGACCTGATAAATCTTTTCATTTAAGGACCATGTCTTGTGCATCTCTGAATTGTGCATCCTATACTTTCACAAGTCTGGGTCTTGGCTTTGGTTAACCTTTCTGGCTAAAAAACCCTCCTATTCTCCACCTGGTGCAATATTATTATCACTTCAAGGCCCAGCTCTGGTAATCTGAATCTTTTTCATCCTCTCTGACTTCCAGCTTCTCCCAGTCAGGATCACATTATGACTTTCATGGCCCCAGGCTCTTTTACTTTGATGGGACACTTTCATCACTAAAGACACTACAGATTATATTTTATGAGTATATTGGTATAAAGATATTACATACTAAAACATTTCATTTTTCCTAAAAGGTCTTTGTTTCTCTTCTGACTTTAAAAGAAATTAAAATGTTACAGGACCCTAAAAGTATCATGTGACCAAAGCTCTGTACCTACTGTACCCTGAAAAGGAAGTCTTGCCCAATTGCTTCCCTCCAACATCAGAGTCAAATAGATTCCACATGACTTTGTTTCCATAGCACTTCATTAGCACCCAGCACAGTGTTAGGCAAAGAAGGCAAAGAACAGCCCTTAATAATTTTTTGTTGAATGTTGCAAATTAAACTATCATCCTTTCTTTATAGGTAATTGATTATGTCTGGCCTCCCTAAACTTTTTGTGAGTTCCTCCACAAAAGGGCCAAGGCCTTATTTACTTTTATATATGTAGAGAATTATAAACAAACTGGTATATAATAAATGTCTGTTGAATCACACTGAATACAATTGAACTTATCTTTGCCAACTCCTATCAGGTGCCACTGACTGCCACTCCAGAGGAAATATTCTTTCAGTAGAAAGTACACCTTCTTTCCACATGAAAGGAATGTTTGAAGCTTCTGGCTATCATTCAGGTTATCCAGTTGTCTGAGCCTAAGTTTTGACATGAAATGGACAAATAGCAATAGTTTGTCATGGTAAACCATGATACATAGTTACAATTAGCTTTTATGAGTTGTGGCCTTATCTTGCCATAGCACCTCCACTGTAACTGTTAAGGTTTAAGTATAGACCACAAGATGAAAATACTTCATATGGTACAGAAAAGGAATTAGAAAATGAGAAGTTGGCCATATGCGGTGGCTCACCACTGTAATCCCAGCACATTGGGAGGCCAAGGCGGGCAGATCACTTGAGGTCAGGAGTTCGAAACCACTCTGGCCAACATGGTAAAACTCCATCTCTACTAAAATACAAAAATTAGCCAGGCGTACTGGTGGGTGCCTGTAATCCCAGCTACTCGGGAGACTGAGGTGGGAGAATAGCTTGAACCAGGAGGCAGGGGTTGCGGTAAGCCTAGATTACACCACTGCACTCCAGCCTGGGTGACAGAGTAAGACTCCGTCTCAAAAAAAAAAAAAAAAGAAAAGAAAGAAAATAAGAAGTTGTTTTTTAAAAAATCATAATTTACAAGAGTTTTTCATCATTTAATTATTTATTATAATTTCATTTACTTTATTATGATGAAGAAATTTATTTTACCATTTATTTCCAATGAGTAGAAAAGCAAAAAAAACTAAAAAAATTATATGAAATATATTATATTATTTGCAGATCTAATTAGTTATTAGCTATTTCATATTGCTATATGTCTACTTGTTAAACTAAAATTAACTACAGATGTAAAATATTTGCCCATTTATTCAACTGACATGCAATAAATGTTTCTTATGGACATTGTAGCAGACATAAGGAACTATATGTTACAAAATATCTCGGTCTAGTGAGACAGATAGTCTATTATATTATACTCAGATAATTATTATGAGAAGTGAACATCTGTACCAATGGAACATATGAGAGAGAATTCTAATTCTATAATTTTAAATTATAAAAGCCATGAAAGAACTACAAAAGTGAAGTATAAAAAGAAAACTTTAAAACTACCTGTAATCCTACCAACCTGAGTTAGCTGTATATTGAAGAATAAGAAAAACTTAGCAAGAGAAAAAAGAGATTTTGCACTCCAGGCATGTCCAAAAGCAACTAAGAGTGACATGGTATCATAAAATCAGAAAAGGTGCTGTAGCACTGAGACCAGGGACATAATATGTGTTACATATAATAAACATCAGACCAACCCATTCTGCCAACCCCAAAAGGTTTACTAGGGCATCGAAAGCAAAAAAGAAATGGAAAAATCTGTGTGTCCCTTATAAAGAACACCCGTGCAGCAGTAGACGAAGGTTAGTGAATATTCACAAGCCTCCAAGGGGCCAAGGTTCAGAATGACACAGGGCTGGAGCAAGTCTCCAAATCGTTTTTCTCAGAAATTAAATATTTTATTCTTCAGGTGGACAATCATTTTTGTCCTACTTCAGAAACTTGCATGATCACAGCTACCTCTGAGTTCTGGAAGGGGCTTACTTTTACAAAACATTTTTCAAATTCTTCATTTCTTTAATTATTCATGACAGCATTTATTATAGACTAGCAGAAAAAACTCTTGCATTTGACCACCATAGAAACTGACTCTCAGAGAGAGACGGTTTTCTCAAGGTCAGAGTTTCAAAATAACCAGGTCAGGAATGTCACTTCTCTTTCCCTCTTTTCAGGGGAGAGACCTAGGTGCTCAAGACCTATTAATTCTAGAGCGGGCAACACAGAGAGTTGGGGAGGGAAGAGGAAAGACGATTTGATAATGCTATTCAGATGATTAATTATGAATGTTGCTTTTTTTTTGCTTTGATTTATTCAGATTATTGCTCTAATTTTCCATTCTGTTAAATATATGTAGCTACATAGCTATGGTGCTAATCTAATTTGATTTTTTAAAAGGTTGTAGACTTAATAGAGAATGCGGAAAGGAATGGTAAACTCTGTTTTTCCAGATACATTTGTATCTTTTCAAGAGTGACACAAATACAAATATTTCATAATTGCATATTTTCTTTTTTGAGGACAAATCGCCATGTTAGCATAGAAACTGTTAATAGAATTACCAGATGGGTGCTTTATATGCTTTTAAAGTGGGTTACAAATAGTAGCAATTAGTCACTGATGAAGACCTCTAAGTTGAGAGGTTTTTCAGAATTCAGCACCATGATAATTTTTGGTATCATCTGCAAAACAATAAATACAAAAACGTTTGTAAAAGCAACATATGTCTTGACAATTTTCTAATTATCTGTGTGCAAAATACTCAATTCTTCTGCACAAATGGAACTTTTCACACGACACATTTGTACTCGAGAGCATACAAAATATTACTAGAAATTAGTGAGCCTGTATTTCTACAATTTGCTTTTATCTGATTCAATCCAGTTAGAGCTCAGTTATATGTATTTCTCCCACAAAAAAATAAATAATTGCTTACACGAAAAACAGAGGGGAGGATGAGTGTTGAGCTGAAGCTGAATTTACTTAGAAATAGCATTAAAAAGGAGACTCCACTCTTTGTAGTGAAAATAAGAGGAAAAGGAAGCCAGATGGAAATTAGCCAAATGGTGTTCTTTTAAGAATTGTGCCTAAGTTATCTTGAAGAAAAAACAAGAAAGAAAGAAGGGGAGATTTAAGCAGAATGCCCTGAAAAAGTTTTATTTATTTATTTTTTGGTTTTACTTGCCAATAAAGAAGCTAAAAAATAGTTGTTATTCAAACATATTCTTTACAAATCCATTAAGAAAAACTACTGAATATTTTAAGCTAGGAAACTCAATTTATAGCAGCTCTTTGGTAATACTTGAGATTTATCAACTATGCTCTCCAAAATCAACTATTAATCTTTGAATTTAACCTGTTTTCAGTCTGTTTGTTCATTAAGTCAGTACTAGCATCTCTTCATTTCTTCTATCCATCTGACAGCCTTAGTACATGTTTGGATCTCAGTCAGCTTCTGCACACCAGCACAGAGACATGCCTACAAGCCCGCCCCTGCCTCCTACACCAGCTAAGAAAAGAAGATGCCCATGTCACCATAGACTCTCCAGAGAGCGTGCTGTGACTGCATATACTTTTTGCTCCTTCATGAAAAAAGAAACCTGGGTGGACACCTGTCATGCTTCAGAGAGTCCCCATAAATTTAAGCTCTAATTAAGCATCTCAGTTTCGAATGTATAAAATAATTAAGATCAGAGCCTGTCTCTGAGCCCTCTCTATCAATGGGAATTTTGAAAGTGTGCCCATACCACCAAATTTCCTTTTTTTTTTCCACAAATAAATGTTGGCCATGATAATATGTGCTGGGCTAGCCCTTTGCTCCATCATATCTTTAAAGATGCAACTAGAACTCAAAAATAGAATATTTGTTGTTTCATGTTACACATTAAAAGCCTAATTTTACCTTAAAATTTTAAGTGATTATAAGGTGTTGAGACTGCAAACATAACATTATCTTTACTTTTGCTGAGGAAGAGTCTTTCTATTTTTGCAGAGGAAAATTCATGACCGCAGTTCTTTAAAGCCCAATATCCTCATCTGTATTGCTGTTATCATAAAACAGTAATCCATGAACATGCCTCCGTGGTCAATGTCCTGGTCCATAACAAACAGAGTCCCAGAGAAATATGTATCATTGCTTCAAAAATAATGAGAAATAAGTTATGCATTGCTGTGCTCTGAAGCAAAGTGAGTATAAGGAAGCCAATGTCTTTTTTTTTATTTTATTGTTTATGCTTTTGGAAACTAATGATAAAAACAAACAATCTTCTGATATATTAACCTTATTAATAAAAGAATTTGTGATTCAAGGGAAATATTTCCAGGCTTAAGCACAATGTTCAGGTTATTTTAGTAATTCTTTCAGAGCTCTTAAATATATGAAAAGGATAACCGCTCAATTTTCCCAAAACATGTAGCTCTTCATGAGAAATTCAGATCCAAAACAACTACTATTTTATGCATGTCAACATTTGCAAATGTGAAAAGGATGGCTAGAGATGCTTACCACTCCAAAATTCCTAATGCATTAGCAGATACAAGTGTGCAGTTTAATAGTGAAATACAAGGCCAAGTACATACAAAAATAAAATTTAAGAAAGTAGATGATGAAAATGTAGATAATCAGGTAAAACAAGTGACACTCTACAATAGACACTTATTTTTTCCAGATTTAGGTGGGTGATCAACGTGGGTATATTAAGTTTGGGGCAGAGACTGAAGATTGAAAACCTTAGTAAGTGCTATAGAAAATAGTAAAATATTTTGATGGAAAGTAGTCAGAGAAGCCTCTGTCAGGACATGGAATTTGAAATAAAATTTAAATGAAAAGGAGGCAGATATGAAGACCTGAGGGCAAAAAATTGTTCCAAGCAGAGGAATAATGAGTGCAAAGCCTTTAAAAATGAGAAATCTTGGCCGGGCGCAGTGGCTCACGCCTATAATTCCAGCACTTTGGGAAGCCGAGGTGGGTGAATCACAAGGTCAAGAGTTTGAGACCAGCCTGACCAACATGAAGAAACCCTGTCTCTACTAAAAAAAAATATGAAAATTAGTCGGATGTGGTGGTGGGCGCCTGTAGTCCCAGCTACTCAGAAGACTGAGACAGGAGAATTGCTTGAATCCGGGAGACAGAGGTTGCAGCGAGCCAAGATTGTGCCACTGCACTCCAGCCTGGGCGAGGGAGCGAGACTGTCTGGAGAAAAAAAAAAAAAAAAAATGGAAATCTTTAGGCGTCTTTGAGTGACAGAAAAGGAGTCAGAGTGGATTTTAGTGAACAGCTCTGAGAGAGAGAGGAGCTGACTTTCCAGAGTCAGGCTAATACTAAGTCAAGACATGCTTATACCAATTTGGGAGACTGGATTTTACTCTCAATGTGATGAATAGCCACTGAAGGATTTTAAATAATGAAAGGACATATAGGTTGAGCATCCCAAATCCAAAAATCTGAAATCCAAAATGCTCTGAAATCTCTGAGCACCAACTTGGCACTCAAAGGAAATGCTTGCTGGAGCATTTTGGATGTCAAATTTTGGATGCTCACCTAGTAAGTACAATGCAATATTTTAAAATCTGAAAAAACTGGAAATCCAAAAACACTTCTGGTCCCAAGCATTTCAAATAAGGGATATTCAACCTGCATGTACATTTACACTTTAGAGAGGTCACTCCATGGAGAACGTATTGTAAGAAGAAGCATAGAAGTATCAGAGAAACAGAGCAAATGTTGGTGGCCTGTACTATGGTTTAGAGAAGGAGATGACAAACACTGGTCAGATTTGGTATAAAATTTTGAAGTAAAGATAACAGAAATGACTGATAGGTTGGAATAGCATAAAGAGAGAAAAGAGCAAAAAATGATCTCTGGATTTTTACCCTAAACCAACTGGTTGGATGTCAGTAGTCTTCACTCATGAGAAAGGTTTCTGAAGAGAATGAACTAGAATATTTGACGGGGAAAATAATCGATGATTTTACTTTTGCTCTATTATGTTTGTAATACAATTAATAATAGGCAGTTATTGAGCACCGAATATGTGCCAAGAACATTTTGACTTTTATATATATTTACTTATTTATATCTTTTACTTTCTTAATCCTCCCCAAAACCCCATGAAGTAGTTCTTAGTATTATCCTGATTTTATAGATGAGAAAACTAAAGTACAGACATTAAGAAACTTGCCTTAATCAGCCAGCTAATAGGTGACAAGAGCCAAAGAGAATCTGGCACCAGAACCTACCATATGACCCCCTCCCATATGCCTTCACCTATAGAAAACCCATGTAAGTACTTGTACTGAGCACTTGTACTGAGCCCAAGGGAGAAGTCTGGGACGGTGATACATACAAACAAAATCCTTGGGGCATTGTAAGACTTAGACATCTATTAGAAGCAGAGTAGCAGACTGACAAGATGTAGTTAGCAATTAAGGAGGAAAACCAAGTAAATATAGTGATGCGAACTGCTCCAGGGAAGGTAGTGAGTAACTATTCAAATGACAAGATTTAGAAAAAGAGACAGAATTGACAACTAGATTCAGCAAAAGAGATCTGGTGCCCTTAATAAGAGCCATGCCAGTGGAGTAGAAAGGACAAAACGAGCCCCATAGGACTCAATTAAGGAGATCTTAAGATGTGAGTAATGGAGAACAACTAGACAGACAACACTTTCACAAGTTTTGTTGAAGCAGATCAGAAAAAAGGGGGTGTCACTGGAGGTGGTAGCTAAGTCAGAGACCTTATTTTAGTTAGGTATTTTATGTTTGCCTTAGTCTGTTTCTGGTGCTATAATAATCTTTAAGTGAGTAGTTTACAAAAAGCAGAAATTCATTTCTCAGTTCTAGGGGCCGGGAAGTCCAAGAGCAAAGCACCAGCAGATTTAATGGCCAGTGAGGGCTGCTCTCTCTTCTTCCAAGATGGGGTGTGTTGTTTCTGCATCTTCACATGGCAGAATAAAACTTAAATTCATTTCAAAATATACCTATGCCTGAACCCTTTTTTTTTGTTTGTTTGTTAGACAGCCTTGCTCTGTTGCCAGGCTGGATTGCAATGGCGCAATCTCTGCTCACTGCAATCTCTGCCTCCCAGATCCAAGCAATTCCCTTGCCTCAGCCTCCCGAGTAGCTGGGACTATAGACACGCACCATCATGCCTGGCTAATTTTTGGTATTTTAGTAGAGATGGGGTTTCAACATATTGGCCAGGCTGGTCTTGATCTCCCGACCTCGTGATCCACCCGCCTCAGCCTCCCAAAGTGCTGGGATTACAGGCGTGAGCCACTGCACCCGGCCTGCATGAAATCTTAATATGCATTTAGCCTACAGTATGTTCAAGTGGGTAAATGTCTTCCTGTCTACTAAGTATAAGTAGAGACCTTTCTACTACTAGGTCATGCCAATTTACATTTAAACATATGGTAATATAACCTATTTTAAACACAGCTATGGTTTGAATGTTTGTGTCATGTCCAAAATTCATGTTGAAACTTAAACCCAATGCAACAGTATTAAAAGGTGAGATCTTTAGGAGGCAATTAGGTCATGAGGGTTCTGTCATGATGAGGAGGATCAAAACCCTTATAAAAGGGCTTGAGAAAATCAGCTTGTTTAAGTTTTATTCACATAGATTTCACTATATGCTAGAATACTGCTAAAAATAGTAATTTTTTGTCCCTCTTGGAAGTTGGACATTCTCTTGGATTTCCCCGTTCAATTCTGGGACATAGATCCACTGTTTTAGTTCAGCAAGTCTTATATTTACAAGGTCCAAACAATCAAACTTTCTAGCTGTCTTCTAAATCTAGTCATCCACAGTACTGCATCAATTTATTTGCATATGTTGTGCACAAGGGCTTATGCCTGTAATCCCAGCACTTTGGGACACCAAGGCAGGAGGATGGCTTAAAGTCAAGAGTTCAAGGCTGGCCTGGGTAACATAGCAAGACCCTGTCTCTACAAAAAATAAAAAAAAAATTCTTGAGCATAGGGATATGCACCTGTAATCCCAGCAGTGAGGAAAGCTGAAGCAGGAGTTTCTCTTAAGCCCAGGAGTTTGAGGCTGTGGTGAGCCATAATGGTACCACTATACCCCTGCTTAAGTGACAGAGCAAGACCCTGTCTCTAAAAACAAAAACAAAACAAAACAAAAAATGCACTTGAATAACTTGGCAGCTGGTGTTTTATTGTTGCTTTTCTTGTTCCTATTGTTTTCTTTTCTATAAATCATCATGATTCTAGATGACTTGGATGACATATTCCCCTATTTCGGTTTGAAATTCTTTTGCTCTTATATTTCAGTAACAGTAACTTCTACTCACTTTGGCAATTCACACTCACAGATACAAAATGGGCTGTTTTGAAACAAAAAATGCTCTACTGTAATATCTAAAATTGTGAAATTCTCTCTCATCACCTATCCCACTCACTCATGCCCACAACACCTCCTCTTAAGCTTCAAAGGCTAATGACCTCCATGGCTTCACTCTTGAATTATCAGTGTCTAATCCTTCCTGGCTTGACTTCCTTCTCTCCTTAATTTTGATCCCCCTGATAAACCATTTTCAACACACTTTCATGGGTGCAATTGATTTCTTCCCTTCTTTAACCTTCTCTCGCAGCTGCCTTGCCAATCCCATTACCAAATCAGTCCTACCATCTGTTTGCTCTCCTCCTCCTCCTGGGCTGCCAAGAGTTCCTGAGAAAATTGAATAACGATGCTGATTGACTCTGCTACAAATTTATGATTTCCGATGTCAGCTGAACCTTCAGAGCTGCTCAGCAGCCCTATTACTCATTCCTACTTGGCTGGTCTTCCCATTCCACACAGCAGCTGTTCCCACCACACCCTCCTCAGATCCCCACCCTTATCCTCATTCCCCTCAACCTCAACACATGATTTCCCCTCTTACTGCTGAAAATATTGAGCCTATCAGTTGCGAACCCCTTCCGCTTCCCTCCCCTATATCTCCAAATTTATCTGCATCTTTATTCATCTGGACCTCATTTTGCATCTCAAAAGAATCCTTATTCTTTTGTCCATCTGACTTTTTAATTCCACTCCTTCCTGCCTCTGATAGGATCTTGTTTCATCCATGTACTTTCTCCTTCCTGTTCAACCTGTAACTTTTTTTCAATCCACAAACCTATCTAAGTTTTCCTATTTTGTAAAAGAGATCATCCCTCACCTCTTCCATTGCCGAACTGCTCTTTCCTTTTCTTTCCTGCAGAAATTCTTGGCAAAGAATTTACTTAAAATTGGCTCCATAAAACTTGATGTATTAATAATTTTCTTGCCTGGCTACCATACTGATGAAACTATTAGTAATGCTACATAAAATAGCCTTTTCTCACTTTAGTTTTCTTGATCTGAATGATGGAGTTTGGTTTTAATATGAATTCATTCACTTACTAACCTGCATGAATTTGAGCAAGTTACTTAATTATACTAAGATCTGGCACCCTCATATTTAAGTTGAAGACCCATGAGTCACTTTTACACAATACAAGTAGAATATATTCTTGTATTCTACTTTCTTTTGATAAGGACACCCTGCTTTCCCTTGAGCAAATACTTTTTTCCCACTGAATTTAGCCTGGTAGGACTGTTAGTCAAAAAATGTTACCCTTCTCTAACTAAAAGGTTGGCTAGTTTTTCCAACAGGATATTTCAGCAGCATTCTCTCTCTGGAATCTAAATAGTGAGTATAGGGATTAAATAAACTAACATAATTGGATTTAAGTCATTCCAGCAGTAGTGTCTGAAAGGGATAGTTCCTATTAACTTCTCAATTTACTTCTACTCTCTGGAGCTGGAATACACCTTTTTCTTTCCTGTGCATGTTTCTTCATCCTCCAGTAGGACCTTGTGAGTTCCATTTCATGATTTATGAAGCTTTCTTTGGTTTAAAATATTAACGGATAAACTTGGTTTCTATTTCTTTAAAACAAAGTATGCTATTAGGATTAAATGAGATAATTTGTGTAATATCTTTAGTTTAAAGTTTAGTGGCCTAGCAGGGATTGGATTGATTTTTATTATTACTGTTGCTTTTGATATTATTATTAGTATGTTGACTCCAGGCATATTGAAACACTCCTTCTTTCCTTTCTATCATGAGTTTCCCCCGATTCTAGCTTTACTTCATTGGCTTTTCTGTTATGCTCTCCTTCCATGGCTCATCAAGATGACCATTCTGCCTTCTGTTTTTACTCTCCATATCCATATATTCCCTGGGGATTTCATTCAATTGCATGGAATCACCTATCATGAAATGTAAATAAATTTTTTAACTTTTTCCTCCTAATGTTTATCTCCCACATTTCCCATTCTACTTTCTTATTAAAATGTTCAAAACTAAAATCCGAAGCAAATATCTTATCCATTACTATTTTCTCTTTTTCCCAACATCTAATCTTTTCCCAACATCTAACCACCTACCAAATACTTTATATCCTTCCATTCATATGATTCGTGATCTGTCTCCAAGGTCAGTGTCCAAGGGTGTGGCATCAAAATCACATAAGCGGACTTCATCAGACTGTACTAGTCCCCTGACAAGCATCCTTCCCTCCAGGGCTTTCACCATAAACTGCCCTCCACTCTATCAGTAGAGCCAACTTCCCAAAACAGGTATTTTGTTATCTCTTGCATGAAAACTTTCAATGACTTCCAAATGTTTATAGGATAAATACAAACTCCCAGGCATAAAATTCAAAGCCCATCTCCAGCTAAGTCCAGTTTCTCTTTCCAGTTCCCATCTAGTCACTTATCCCATGCTCCCTGTACTCTAACCACACTGGATGATGTGCCTTTTGTCTAATAAATGATGAACTTTGATACCTCCATGACTTTGTTCATGATTTCTCATCCAGTTGAAATGCCTTTTTCTTCTGTCCTAGTTTGAGGAAACTTAATTTATTACAAGGTTCAACTCAAAAGGTTGTTGTATCATTAAACCTTTCCCAAATATCCTCACTTTTTCTGCCTATCTCTGTCTTGCTATAGCACTTACAACACATCTAACTCTCATGGCAGTGAGGTCTTTGAGAGCACAGATATTTTCTTTCACATAATTGAATTCCCAACATTAAGCACGGTGCCTGGGATAAAGCAGCTACTCTGCAATTATGGTTGAGTGATTATAGCCCTCTGGTGATACTTCAAGTTAAAAAAATACATTTTCAAATAAATATATATATGAAACATATATATGAAGAAAAATCCATATTGCAAAAAAATATACAAATGTATGTGTGTATATATATGTTTGTGAGTGTATATCCAAAATAATCTAGTATTTTTATACTTCTACACTCCATTGGTTAATGCTTCGGTCAAGTCAGCTCATGACTCCACACTGACATTAGGATCCCTAATATACTTTACTTATGATGTCAATAGAAGTTATATTCATAGACCGGGAACGGTGGTTCACGCCTGTAATCCCAGCACTTTGGAAGGCCAAGGTGGGCAGATCACGAGGTCAGGAGTTCGAGACTAGTCTGCCCAACATAGTGAAACCCCATCTCTACTAAAAAAAAAAACAGCAGGGTGTGGTGGTGTGCGCCTGTAGTCCCAACTACTCAAGAAGCTGAGGTGGAAGAATAGCGTGAACCTGGCAGGTGGAGGTTGCAGTGAGCCAAGATCGTGCCATTGCACTCCAGACTGGGTGACAGAGTGAGACTCCATCTCAAAAAAAAAAAAATGTTATATTCATAAATAGCAGATTAAGAATTGAAAAAATCTTAAGTGATATGCAACAATTCCAAAAATATGATATATTACAGATTACATTTTTTCATAATAATAAGTCTGGTAAGGAAACCTTGATTTCTAAGTGAATTTTAAAAAGAAAACTTTTAACTCTTTCAATTAGAAAAATAAATTTTGAATTGTCACATCATGAGTAACAGCAATGTTAAAGACCATATTCCCACTGACACTTACGAAAACTAATAAAAAATTCAGATAAATATACAATTACGTATAAGAAAGTAGATGATAAAGTATATTGAATGTGACTGATATGGGATTTTGTATAAATTGTATGATATAGTGTAATCCAGGCATTTTGAAAATTATATGCGTGTGAATATTTATTTAGAGAACCATGGGTTAAATACTTTGCATAAATATGTTATGTGCAACTTCTGCATTATACAGAATATTAAGAATGGCTTTAACAATACAGAATCACTTTACAGGTTGTCTTTCTTGGAAAATTTAACATTATAAGTACTATACATTAATAGGACTTATAATGTTATTCATAGGACAGGGGTTCTGAATTTTTGAAATGCTAGATAGCCCCTAGCATGCCATAGGCCCTTTCAGCTCTAACAGCCTGAAGCTGAATTTCCTTGATTGTAAGTCAAAGATCAGACAGAAAACATCCAGGCAGAAGCATCTAGTCTAGTAGAGTATCTTTTAATTAGAATTAAAGGTGAAAAAAGAAAGGAGAAAAAAAAGTAACTCTACAGACTATGTCTCCGATATTGATGATCCTTAAAATTTCACTGTCACAAAACTGCCAGAACTGTCTTACCACAAATGAAATCATATGAATTGTTTCATACATTTTTCAAAAGAAAACAGTGACTCCTATAAACTACAGAACTGTGTAACTCATATTCGTACTATTTGCAGCATAAATTCTTCTTTTAAACCAGGAAGCACAAAAGCAAACAAATTATTTTTAAAAATTAGTAATATGTTGCAAATTTAAAAAAATATATATAGCCTGAAATAAAAATCAGTTTATAGCTTGAGCGGTTAGTTCAGAGAAGGATAGAGGTAGAAATGAGAAGCCATGGATTCGTTAGTGATGGTTCTTTAGCCTTCAACATCAAGATAGCCTCCTGGGCATGACTTCATTGAGAACCTAGCTTAACACCAAGGAAAGTCTCTTGTAACTGTTAGTATTCAACAAAGTAATTTTTAAAAAATATTATGTTATAGTTATGTCATATTATCACACACAAATAGTTTAAGTTTAATTGAACTCTGTTCACAGAATGGCTTTGTGCCTACGGATTTTTGAAACCATGCATTAATATGTTTCTCTTTCGTTGTTAATTATACTTATTCCTTGACTTAAAGGGGTAAATCTCATGTACCAAACATCATACTGGTGCTTAGAAATGACCAAATGCGATTGTCTCTATTACATCCTATCTTACATAAATTATAGTCATGAATGCCACAAGGGTTCTAAGTCTAATGAAAACATGTCTCAAGTAAGCACACAACCCATATATATTTAGGGTTATTTGCTTCTTCTCTCTATAGTGCTTCCTCTGTGCCGTCATGAATGTTACTCTTCTAACAAATCAAGGCATCCACTCCCATGTCTTTAAAGACCTGTGTTGTCTGACTCCCGTTTCTCCCAAGTTCACATTGAATCTCCTTCAACTTAAACACAATGTCTTAAGTATGTTGATCCATTTTCCGCTCTCATTTTATACGATATGTTGATCCATTTTCCAGCCTCATTTTATATGATGCTGCCTGGACGCCAACTTGTCCTCCACTACAGCCTGGACTCTTGGCACTGTATATTTATCACATATGGGTAACACATTTATCTTGGTAACAACTGAATTCCAGCAATATAGTAGATCCTGAGTAACACAAAAGAACACGAAGCTCTAACGAAGTTCACATGATTTGTTATAGATTCATGTGATTTGTGACATATATGTATATAAACATGTGTATGTTAACTCAACTGTAAGATCCAGCAGTTAATATTTTCTTAAGAATGTGATAAACACAACATCTAATATATTGTAGGAGCTCTGTAAATATTTATTGCATGCCCCAGAAAATGCATAATTTTCCAATTTATAGCATCAAATGAACTCAACCATTGTTTAGTAAGCAATCTGGTAATCTACTATAAGCAAGGCACTCTGCAAAGAACTGGGAAAGAAGGATAGGTAAATATGAATTACACTAGGATCTTCCCAGTGAAGACATTATGGTGTGATAAAGAAATACACACACATATACACTAGCATGCACACAGTATTCCATTATTAAAAGTAGGAAGTGGGCTGGGCACGGTGGCTGAAGCCTGTAATCCCAGCACTTTGGGAGGCCGAGGCGGGCAGTTCATGAGGTCAGGAGATCGAGACCATCCTGGGCAACATGGTGAAACCTCATTTCTACTAAAAATATAAAAATTAGCCAGGCGTGGTGGCAGGCGCTTGTAGTCCCAGCTACTCGGGAGGCCAAGGCAGGAGAATGGCGTGAACCGGAGAGGCAGAGCCTGGAGTGAGCCAGTGAGGCAAGATCGCACCACCGCACTCCAGCTTGGGCTACAGAGTAAGACTCCATCTCAAAAAAAGAAAGAAAGAAGAAAAAAAAAAAGCACTAAGAACTTAATAATTAGAAAAAGCTCAGTAAAAGAAAACGGCAGGTAGGATTTACTCGTGTAACATTAGAAAGAGAATTGCAAAAGAGATAACAGTATGGATTAGGATAAGCTGGCAGGGAAGTGTAAAGCAGGTAAAGGCCTTTGAAAGTTACCAGATTTACTTGGAGAATGGAGTTCCAGAAGAAGAAGAACAGAAAGTAAAGTGGGAGAGGGAGTTTAGAACTAGAGGAACATGATTCTAAATCAAGAAATTTAAAATGTATGTATTAAAAGCAAACTGGCACTGGATATATCTGCACACACTCAAACAAGAAGTAAATTGTTCTGTCCTTGCAAGAAGCTGAGGCAGCAGTGTATGGAATACTTTAGCCTTCTATGTAATATCTGAATCCAGCACATATAATGTGTCCACAAACTGTAATATCAGATCAACTAAGCTCTTCAGGCCTAACCATGATCTGTTGTATTTCATAGTTTTGATCAGTTATCACAGCAGTACATAGAAAGAGAGAACTCTTGCTTTTTTAAAGAACACCTATTTCCATGATACGATATTACTAGATGGTACAATAAGTGGAACGGCTGCTAATAACAGTAATCAGGGCTTACCAATTTCAAATTCAGACTAAACAGTAAATAACGGTGACTACTGGGGAAGGCCGTTAGGCCTCCTACTGAGAAGTAGTCAATCTAAAGATCCAACTGTAATATATCTTTGAAAAACCAGTTAATAAGAAAAACTGCAGTAAAATATTGGAAGAAAACTGAAATAAAGCATTCCTACACCTCACAGTTAAACAAAATTGAATGGCAAGAATAATGATGCAGCAACAGCTGAGAAAAGAGTGTCAAGGTTTTCAAGGGATTTCACATAGACACAACAACCTGACACCTTTTATTAATATAATTCCAAATATTCAAAAAAATAAAAATGGAGGCGAGAACATGAACTTACCTAATTACTCTGCTGAAGTCTACTAGAAAATAAATAAACTTGTCACATATTTTTTCAGTGTTTGTTTTAATAAATAGTTTCTATATTAAAAGACAATATAGAAACTCTTATTCTCACAATCCCAACTCAGTGTGTGCTTTGATCATTAATCATTTTTATTACGCTCCCGTTTACAAATATTACCATGTTTATGGGCAGGTTTGTATACTCTAAACAATTCAAAAACATACCTTTTCAAAGTCTTGGTAAACAGCAAGTGTATTTATCAAAGTTGTGAAATATATACCAACAAATAGCTCTAATAACAAGCTTAGATGCCTGCAAACATTTAGGGAAATTGGGGTTTAAAGTCAGACACACTTGCAGTTCTCATCCCAGCCTAGTTAGTGACTGGTGTAAAACCTTCGGAAAATATGTGTTTGTTTTTAATAGCGGATAGCACCTAGATGCACTTACTGGATGCCAGGCAATATTCTCTTTGCATTGAAACCACTTCTAGAATCTTAGTTCAACCAATAAGTGAGTAGCTTTGTGACCTGTGTCACATTTCCAAGCCTTCTTTAACAACAGCTATGACTTACAGTTTCTGACTGTATGCCAGGCAGTGCTGTGTTATATATTATATTATGCATGTCATATGTAAAATGTTCACTTACCCACATTTCCAAATAATGCCATGAGAGTGTGCTATTATATTCATTTAAACACATGAGAGACCTGGGTAAAGTGGGATTTAACTGTAATTCCAGCTACTCCAGAGGCTGAGGCAGGAATATTGCTTGAGTCCAGGAGTTGGAGTCCAGCCTGGGCAACATAGTGAGACCTCCATCTCAACATATACACAAACAAATAAATAAACACAGGGGAGATTAAGTAACTTCCTCAAAGTCTCAAAGACTGATCCATATCGGTGATCTAAATAATTCGCCTTTTAATTTATAAATCATATATAGGTTTAAATTACATATTTTCATAGAAAATCCAAGAGGGAGGAAATATAGTAATTTAAATACTCAATAAGTGTATTTAAATTGAAAGATCACTCTCAGATCATTATCACTTAACTATCAGACCAAAAATAAAACTGCAACTTTCTGATCGTCCAATGATATCCGTGCCATCAAACTACAAAAAAATGTAGGTATCACACATCTTTGTGTTTGTCTCAACAAAAATATCTACTGGATAATTTTTTTATCACAACTTCAAATTTATTCTTATTTTACAAAATAGAACTTCCAATCGATTGTATTAAAAATTAAAAACATAATTTTTAAATACTTTGTATGTCATTTGCCAAAAATCCCTACTAAACAAAATGTGAGCCATCTGAATTTATGTGTTCAACAAAAAAAAGACAAGGAAAAAAAAATTTAAATTTAAAGTTCTCTCTTCTTATAAGGTTTTGCATAACAATGAATTTAGATTTCCATAAATACACTGTTCTGTGTGCAATGAATTATCTGTGAATTATGTGACAATTCTAAAGAAATTCCAAATGATATCTGTACATTAACTGCCAAAAGAGGTTAGGGAGCAGTTTTTAAGAGTGAAAATAAGAGTCCTCTGTGGACCTACTGTATTATACAAATTCAAAGGAAACTAATAGTTTAATTATACAGTCCTAAAACAGGAAGCCAAGAGCTTCCAGTGATTAACAAAGCAAGCTTGACAGAATCTTTGGATATTAGATCTTTAAAATGTTTTATTTTTTGCATGTTTTGAATAGTAAGCAGCAGAAAATCAAGAGAAAAACACCTTCAGGAGGTTTGCTGTGTTTTATAGTCCAATATTCACAACTGTTGTGGCCATTTTTCATGCTGCTGCAAAATGGCAGAACCAATCTTCTGGCAGATGACTGTCTTTGGCTCTGCAGAAACTTCTATCTCACATAAAAAGACAAGCACACACAACCTGAACATGTTCTCACTGGGGAGGGGAGGAGGGGAGAGATGAGAGAACCTTTTTATGTCCTGCGAGCAACAAATGACTTATAAGCTGCCTATTTCTTTTCCTCAGGTCTGTCCAAAGGCAGAGTTCCACTGTGACTCTCCAGAATGCTGTCCTTTGTAAGTAATTTCAATGGCCTTGATAGACTCCTATGCATCACATTATTATTCAAAAACATGATTACCGTTATACATATCTTTTATGTTTGTTCCCAAAATAGTGAAAGGTACTTCTTTATCTAAGTGAATCCTTTGGACATTGATTTGTGGTCATTTGGAATTAAAAATGTAGTTCCTTTAACGCTATTGCACACATAGTTATTTAATATGCTTCGAGTTTGTGGAAGTCTTTCATACCATCAAAATGCCTTTTTAAAAAATCTGTTCTGAATTCAGGAACAAAGTATATGTGTATTCTCATGTTTTAAAGTGAAGAATTACATTTAATTCTGCTGGTATGTGACACAGCCATCAACAATTCTGCAGCTTTTTCTTTCTTTCTTTCTTTGGTTTTTGATTGTCTTCACTAAACCCTTTGGGAATACAATGGCTTAGGTCACAACATGAAACATCATGCTAATTAAAGTGCTAATTAACTGGTATAAGAAATAAATTGCATGAAATAGACTGTTGTATTACTTTGTTTTAACTTTTGTGTCATTTCAACTTGGTAACTACTAATTTAGAATCTTCTAATCATGCTCTTTAATCCAAATGTTAATCTCAAATGACAAGAGCACACAGTTACTAAGCAGTAGTGCAAGATACATATTGCATTTCTTCCTAGTATTAAAGTGGGCTATTGAAAGATAAAAAGGTTCTGTGTTTGCATTCTCCTAGGTATTAATTTGAATACAATCACTCTTAAAGTAGGACTAATTGGAAGTAAGCCTCATAAACATTTTCACAAACTTCTCAATCTAAATAGCAAGGCATTTATGTGACTGTTCATCAAAGGATTTTTATTTAAAAGGCCCACGTGATAAATTTGATTGTATCCTTAATATTACCAGTGTCTTTCTTAACATGTAATTTTTATCAATTACGTAACTTTAACAATCAGGTTTCAATTTGGGGTTGAAAAAGTGGCATACATTTTTATGTAATAAGTACGCAGGGTTTTCTAAAAGTCAACCAGCAGAATGTTAGAATACTGTACCCACTCGAAATGTATTATCGGGAGGCAGCCAGTTTCTGATCTTTCTGGAATGCACATACCAAACGTCTGCTTCTTTCATAAGTCTGACACATAGGGGAGAAAAAAACCCACGCTGACCCGCCTGTAACAGCTAGACACACAGAAAAGAAAGATTAGAGACCTGGATCCCCCTCAGCTCCTACTGAGACAGAATTTTCACTGACACAATTGAGCAGTAGCAATTAGAAAACAGACTGAGCTGTACCTGATCTCAGAGCTCCAATCTCTTAAAATTGGAAATGTTAATTTTTCCCCTAACATCGAACCATATAGGCTAAAACGTTCATTTTGAATCACCATAATTTTAACTCTTCATTGGAACTTCAAAAAAAAAAAAAGCAGCATAAGGTAGATTATTGTGGTGGTATTAGCATCCATAAAAATAGAGCAGCCAGCCCTTTCATAAAATCTGTAAAAATTATTGACACTTGTCATCTAATGAAAATCTGAAGTTGATTTTGTTTCTTTTCTGATGCTCAGTTGCTAAACTGTGATATGAAGTTAAAATATAACTTTCTCATATTTTCACACATGATACTATGTATCCCAAGACCAGAGAGTCATTTCTGAGAGCAACATATTCCAGTCACAATTATTAATCAATATATTTCTTTCAAAAAGTAGTTTCAAACAAGCAAAACTGAACATTCTCAACGGTTGCTCATTTTATCTTCTCCAAAATACTCTTAGTTAACTATTTCCAATGAAAGCCACTGACTTTTCAGATATTAAATGTTATCCAGTTCGATTAAGCAAGCATTTTTGTTTCTGTTCATACACTAAAATCTTATCACTTAATAAACACAGCACATTTGCTATTTAATGAAAAACTTTTGAAATAAAATCCTCATCAAAGATAATAGACACATTAAATATTTGCAAAGAATAACAACTACCTATTTGTGAATTGGTTATTGTAATCAGTATTATCTTTTTATGATAATACGACAATTTATAATTCTCAGGTTTCACGATTCTTATGCTACTAATAGTCGGAGGAACTTGTATATACCCTTATGACTGTGGATAAAGTGATTTTCAAAAATTATTCTTTGACCTTTTTGGAAACTTTCATCATCGGTTTGTGACAGAGATTTGATTTTGGCTTCCACAGTTTCCTCTCACTTGTCTATGCCTGAAAAAATTACAGCTCACAGAGCTACAAGATTTGAATTATATTTGAATTATAGCAGACCAGAAACTGGAGAACTTGTATCTGCTGAATTTTGCTGAGTTTCACACAACAGCATATAGAAAATATTGAAGGATCGGGGTTATCTTTTCCATAGGCATTTCACCTTTTGACAATGATATTTGGTTTATTTTGGCCCATGAGCATCTAAGTCAGCAACTACTACACTCTAGTCATATGTTAAATATAGAAATAACAATAAGAAAATTAATAATTGCTGACATTTATTGAATTCTTCTTATGCTGGTCACACATAGCCTGGATTAATGTAATCAACAGTCATAACTAATTTATAAGGTAAATGGTAAATATTGTTAATAACTTCATATAAATTATGAAGAAATGGAGGCAGTAAGATGTAATTTGTCCAAAGTTCACTCAACTTGTAAATGTATGAACCACATTTCAAACCCAAGCAGGCTGAATTCCAGACCCTGCACTCTTAATCACTATGATATTCTGCCATTTAGCACACTACATTGTAACAACTAGCCTGCATGGATGACTGTGTCCCCATTAGGCTGTGAACTCTCCCTGTTCAAAGAATGCAGTTGCTATTTTCTTCATTCCATATGGGTTCCAGCGGCAAGATACTCATTTTCAAAATGCTTTTTGACACAAATACTACATATGTACAGGAACATATGTTAAGCCTACAAAGCAGGTAAATTGGAAAAGAATTTCCCTTTTTTTCTGTCTACTTTATTTATTTATTTATTTATTTATTTATTGTTTTTGGAGTTTTCTTGAGACAAGGTCTCTCTCTGTCATTCTTGCTGGAGTGCAGTGCCGTGAACACAGGTCACTGCAGCCTTGACCTCTCAGGCTCAAGCAATCCTCCCACCTCAGCCTCCTGAGATCTGGGACTACAGGCACGTGCCACCACACCCAGCTAATTTTGTTTTTCACTTTTTGTAGAGATGAGGTCTTACTATGTTACCCAGGCTGGTCTTGAACTCTGAACCTGAATTGATCCTCTCACCTTGGCCTCCCAAAGTCTGAGATGACATGCATGAACCACCAAGGCCAGCCCTGTCTATGATATTTAAAGCAGTTTTTTTTTTTGTTGTTGTTGTTGTTGTTGTTTTTTCTTAGACATGTCTCACCCAGGCTGGAGTGCGGTGGCGCGATCTAAGGTCACTGCAACCTCCGCCTCCCAGGTTCACACCATTCTCCTGCCTCGGCCTCCCGAGTCTGGGACTACAGGCGCCCACCACCATGCCCGGCTAATTTTTTGTATTTTTAGTAGAGAGAGGGTTTCACCATGTTAGCCAGTATGGTCTCCATCTCCTGACCTCGTGATCCGCCTGCCTCGGCCTCCCAAAGTGCTGGGATTACAGGCGTGAGTCACCGCACATGGCCTAAAGCAGATCTTCTATATCAGATTTCATCTTCACCCAACATTTCTGTATGCTAGAACTTCTGAGTACCTTTGCCATCTAAGGCATGCAAGTTGAATCCATCAAGCTACTGGATATGTGATTTAAGGAACCACAAAATTCCTCTCTGCATCCCTACATAGTTCCCGATTTATTAATTACTATTTGGCATCAAAGTTCTGAGGCCCGCCTGTTGAGTGTGACCTCTGAACTCAAAGTCCAGTTCCACTTCCTACTAGTTCTGTAGCTTTACAAGTTACTGAAACTCTGGGTCTCATTTTCCTCATCTGCAAGATGGGTATCATTTAAATAATAGTATCTGCTTCAGGAGGTTAATAAGAATATTAAGAGAGCAATTAATATATCGCCTCTACAGAGTTGACTCTGTAACTTAGGTTTATAAAATCATCAAGGAAGTATTAGAATCAGTTCAACTAAACTATATTTACCAAAACAGGGAAGTGAAATAATAGCATTCAAAAAAATAAATAAATAACAAGAACTAAAACCAAAAGCAAGGTTTTGATCCTTAATAGCGTATTTTAGATTTTGTTTTATATTTTAGTGACATTTTTATTCATGTGAATCCACATCTAATGATGGATTCTGCACATAAGTTTTCAATTGGCGATTCTCATTCACAGCTGCTCTTCTGCTGTAGATAGCCATTTTCCTTGAGCCAAGTTTAGTCTTCCTTTTTTTCCCCCAAAATAGAGGCAAGAGGAAAGGGTAGAGGTTTATTTAGAAACAGGGGGACATAAGAGAGATTTGGTAGGTGCAAGTCTGCAAGTCTCTCATCTAATCTTCTAAGGAAAATAAATGAATGGGACAAAATTAAATATCATTATCTCAGTTTCATCAATGGCCAGAAATTCACCTAAATAAAAAAATTCAGTGTGACCAGTGCTCTAAATAAGGATTCCTGAAGATTATCCACGACACCTTTGGGATTATGAAAGTGACACTATTTTGCAAGTCAGCATTGCTGCAAAGAAGGAAAAAAAACCCCTCTATATATGCTTTCATTTTGCTTCCTACTGGTTCCCTGACCTTTCACAGTTGGAGTAGTAGCAGGAAACTAAAATAAAAGCACTATTTTCTGTGTGAGGCACTTTGCAAGTAAACATTAATCGTGAAATTATAAGTCACAAGACTTCTCTGCCTGTTGCTTCTTCTAAAGCAGAGAATTACTATTAGATGAAAGAGCCTACAGCAATAAACATCAGGGGCTAGTGTTTCCTTCTCCTCTGAACTCAATCAGGCTGATCCAAGTCCAGAAATGCCTTTGAAGTCAAGGAGACCTTCATGTGCTGATCAATCCTTGCAGGGGTAAAGAGCAAGAAAAACTGGTTCTTGCACTTTAATATTCTGCCAGGCAATGCATTCAACTCAATGCAGAACAAAAAGGTTTCCTCTGTTACAAATTGAGTGATTTTCTACTTGGGTACTGCTTGCTACAATTAGCTTAGGTGGGGACCTATCGATCCTAGAACACGATAACTTATACCTCAGTACATATTTCCATTAGGTTAAACTAATGGTGAGGTAGCAACAACCGTCAATTCATACTGTCTCTTGGTCTTGTGCTTGGGGTCAATTTAAGTGGAAACCAACATGTGATTCTCTTAATATGACCGATCAATATTGATTATAAGGTGACGAATATTAAGTATCTGTTTGAAACATTTCTAAGTTACCAAAACCTTTGAAGTTAAGAATTAAACCCAACTGAAAAGCCCGAATACGCGTGAACTCATAAAATGTATCCCTCATGTCTGCCTATTTAGTGGCACAGCAAAATTTGACATCTAGACTTTGGACTTGTTCAGAGTGCTTTTCTCCACAGTCTCATAATTAGCTCAGTCAAATCTTTTTATCTTAAGTGTCTAAGATAAACTGTTTTCTCTCCAATCGTAAAGCTGTAGAGAGTGTATTCCAAAAGCCAGCAATATGAACCTATTTTATGTCCCATTATGTTTTAAGAGACTGTTAAAATAGGAAATATAGGCATTTTATAAAGTAGCTTTTTTATTATTTTGGTCACAAAAAATATTCAATACAATAGAATTATACAGTTTGTTGACTTATAATTTATTATAGTAGCATAAATAAGGACAAAAATCCCTGTAATATTATAGATAGGGTACCAACTGCAGTTGATTGTCACATAGAAAGAAGAGGTAAAAATTTGAACTATAAAGTTAATTGGCAAGATAAAAAGACATGAGTACAAATTGCAGAGAACAACAGTTTCAAAATTATTATGGCACATGATGACTACAAAAAAATATGTCAATCTGTTTTAAATATTCACTACCTTATTTATGTTAATATATGATTACATGTTATATAACTCAGGTTGAAGGAAAGTGGGGGAAAAGCACATGTAACTTATTGGTAGAATTAAAATGTTATAGTTAGAGCATAGATTATTTCCCTATTCTTTTCCACAGTAGCACCCATGATTCACATCCTGCCACTATTTGAAACAGCCTGAAGGAGGACACTATGAATTTCCAACTGTCTGCAGACTCATTTCACATGAGCCTACTCTCATTATTTTCAGCCATTGGTATCATCTTAATTTAAATAGCTCAATTGCATTAAATATTATATTTAATTGGTAAATTGTTGAAGTAGTCCATTCTATTTTAAAAGTGCCTCCTTTGTGAACAATAATCTTTAATAATGATAACAGAATGGCTTAAGACAGTTTACTCTACCTCTTTACATTCTAGGTAACAAACCAAAGTGCAAATGCTAATCATTAAATTTTACCACCTTCCACTTGTACACACACACACACGCAAATGCATACACATACCCTCACACCCATACAAAAATTAGACTTTATATTTATACAGTATCTTCAATTGAGCAAGTAACTGTAATGCAAAGAGGTTCTTCCAGCATGCAACTCATCCTCAATAAATTAAAAAAGGCCCTCCTCTGCATATATAAATGCATAGGACCACAAATTTAAAAGGACAGTTTCCTATTGATATAATGGCCATACACTCCTTGAACACTTACGTAGTTAATCCTAAATTCAGTTGAAAAGTGTGTAAAATGTCTGTGAGATACACTGTGACCTATATTCTGCTTTTACACCATCATAAATTGTGTTTCAACTAGTGTAATAATGACCTAAATTTTATTTCCTCTCATGTTCACTAGATTCTCACTTTCCCTGATTGGCAATAGTATTTCTTCTTAATGCCTTATTAAATAGCATTGAATTGTCTAATTTTCTCGGATTTCAATCCTGAGGTATACATTTCCATTTTCTTTGTTGATCTAGCACAGGCTCAGGTGATTTCTATATAATGCATCCAATTAGTTCAAACAAGGCAAATGAAATCACATATATACTAATCTCCACATTATTAACTATAAACAGTAACAAGATACATATCTGCACTCTTTGCTTGAGCCCATTCAAGTGCAAACTGAAGAAAAAGAATTTCCTGTTCTTCTTTTCATCCTCCTGAGTATGGCGGTATCTGATTCTGTTTCTCCACAGTAATTGATAAGATTGCAAAACCTCTCTCACATCCCTCCTTTATTCCATATTGAGAGCTTGATTTTTTTCACTTGTTTGCAAAGCGCAGTTTGATTCCATTTTGCAGAGATCTTACTTTAAAGCTTTTTTTGTTTGTTTTCTTCAAAATCAAAGCTTCATTTTAATCAGTTAGTGATCTTGCCCCTTGGGAATCGATTTCTTTTTACACAAGACAAATCCAGGTCTATTAGGATCCAACATATTGAGTTGGAACACTGCATGTATTTCACTTACGAGCACATACATTCATTTTACACGATTCCTCAATGTGGCCAGAGGGGTTCGTGGTCTGCAATGTATCCACCTATAAAAAATACAAAAATATATGTCTGCTTTACAGGGATGTGAGTAGGGTTTTGCCAGCCTAGTTCCAAAGCTTGGACTGCACGTCTTGGCTGATAGTATTCTTTCCTTCTTTAAGATGTATTTGCAGTAGCCATAACCTCTTTCAGAAGCCATAGAGACATAACAGTCCTCACTACAATGAACAGCCCTGGGGCATCCAAATCAATACAGCTGGCTAATCTCAAGGATGCTATCTCTGACAAGAGATGTTTGCATGGTATAAGAAACATTGCATCTAGTGTGTTTCAGAGTTCAAGCTTTTCAAGGCTATGAAATGTCAAAAGAAGAGGGGCTGGGGAAGTGTTTTTTGCTTTATTTATATTACAAATACAAACAAGAATGAAATGGTAACTTTGCTGTCATTGCTTTCACAACTTGCACATCCCTAAGATCTCAGAGATATGAGCTGGATCTGAATGTTCACACCCTTCCAAGTAGCTCTAGTCTCTTAAGGCAATCATTAGATAGCTCACTTTTTCTATAGAAATCGGGTCAGGTTATATATGCTATCAACAAATGGCCTGCTGATTCTCTGGTCAAGGATGAATTGCTCCCCTCTTCAAAGTCATGACTGTAAAAGGGCAATGTTTCCCAACTTTGTTTCTAGTTTGGAAAAATAAAGTTATGATAAAAACTCCTTCAAAATATTTTGGTGCTAATGTCAGTTTTAAATAGTGTTAAATATTTCTCTGAACTTACGCCTGACCAACAGGCAATTTCTACTTTCAGTGCTAGAAAGTACACAAAGTGTCTTTTTCCAATTCGGTGGTGGTGCAATTGATGTCAGTAAAATCTTAGTAAGTCTGAATATTGCCAAAAAATAAAAAATAAATCACTTTCATAGAGTAAACATGGTACATTTCGCTGCCCAAAGTACTTATTTTTAAGAATTAGGATAAGTAGAAGAGAAATATTCCAGTTGATTTCCAATGTAAGAATGCATCAGCACACCAGAGTCAAAGTAAAAAAGAAATTAACGACTTATTTCACTGAATGTTGGACCAACTTATTTGTGAAAGTAAATGGTGTAATAAAACAAGTAATGACTAACTTTAAAATTAATCGTTTAAAGAAAATAAAATGTATTAAAATGCTCTGACAGTATATTATCAATATTAGCTGCATAAATTTAAGCAGCATTAAAATATGTCTCAATTTTAAAATGTAAATATTATCTTCTTCTAGAAATAAAAACAATATCTTTTTGTTTCTCGAGCAACTTTGAAAATTAATACATATGGGGATATTCAGGCTAAGTACATAGAGCAGAACACATTTATCAAGGCATCTATGATAAGTGAATGTTTATGACTTAAATTTTTAGTTTCAGATAGTTCACCTTATTTTACACAAACCATATCACTGCACATTTAATTTTAAAATTCCTTATACATAGATGAAAGCTAAATATTTCAAACTTTCTGATATTGTGTGTTATTTACTAACCAACTAAAACTACATTAAAGTAATGTATACCAGGACCACATTAGATTTTCCTATTACGCATTTTTCCTATATATGATATAATTCCATAGCGGTTATCAACTATTTAACTATTTTTGTGAAGTTATTCATTCAATTATCACATTCTGTACAAGGCTACGATGTGGTCTATGAAGGCAAATATCATGTACTTAATGTTTCTTTTCAGTGTTGGCACATTGTTGGTAGCCCTGAAAATTGGATTAATGAATAAATGCATATTTGGAAATAACCAATTAGGGAAATCATATTACTTGTTATATCATAGTATCACATATATAATTTTAATATTTTGAAATCATATGGTTACCTTTGACTTTCTATTGTTTCTCATATTTTAGATTATGGAATACACCTCTTTCAAACTATAGTAAATGCTCTTTATTTTACTGGCATCCCATTTTGCCCCCTTTGTTTCCCATCTCTCTCTTAAATTTAGTCTAACAACCTAAAATTTCATTAAGCTTCTCTTGTTAATTCTTCTCCTATAATAGTATTTCTCTTCTTTTCTTAAGGGAAAGATACTATGTAAATTTTTATGCAAGGTTGTAAATAAATGAATAAATAAGTAAAGCATTTTTTAAAAAAATATAGGAAATTATAGGTGTCAAGTGTTTTAATTTTTATCTTCAGGACTTGATTTACACTTTTAACTTAAAAGCATCCCCAGGAATATAATGCATTTAAATATTATATTAATCATATTGCTATGCAGCATAATGAAGTCCACTTATTAAAATGTTATTGAGGAACAGAAACTCTCTCATTTCGTAGGTTAACTACATAAGAGCAGGCTTCTATTTTTGTGATTTAAGCTGTGATGTGCTGAACAAATGCAATGGTGTACTAATACTCACCTGTCACTAAAGCAAAAAGAAATAGGTTCTTTTCTAACCATTAAAGATTAACGTTTAGAAACAAAAAGTGCCTATCTTGAATCACTTATTGAGTTTATACACAACTACTTAGGAATCACCATTCTGAAAACTGTCTTTGGTGAGGGTCAGAGTAGAAATGGATGTTACCAGGATGTGTTGGTTTTGATTTGAATCAGCTAATTAAAATGGCCCTAGAAGCAATTTGCAGATCACAGACACTGAGGAGATAGGCTGTAGTAAATCAGACCAAACCAATCTTTCAGTCAGGTCCAATTCAGCTGAAGTTGTATAGACACAGCCTTTGTCTTCGCCTTTCAACCTTTCTCCTGGATTTGTTCTATCACCCAGGCAACAAGTCACACACACACACACACACACACACACACACACACACACACGGAGATGAAACCACATCATTCCTTCATGCTTTCTACAAGGTTATCTCTGTGTCTCACTCAGTCCATTTCCTACCCCAGAGACTAAATTAAGCTGCAAACTTTACTTAAAAAAAAAAAAAAAACAGTAAAATGTTAACTTATATAAAAGCTATATTCTTTACCTTCTCTAGACCTCCCTGGCAAACCATAGGTAACTAGCGCGAGGAGAAGAAAACTGAATTATGCAGAGAATTGGAAAAGGACTCAGACCTGGGTACAAGAACACACTGAACACCCACACATAGGAATAAACCTGTCCCTTATGATCCTGAAAAACTTCAAAACAACCAACAGGGAAATATGTATATTTTAAAAGAAACAGATGTCTATTTTTCTTCTTATGTTTATTAGGTATGCTTCAATACTAAATCATGCACTATATAATTGGTGTAGATTCAGTACAAGTATCTGTTGAATGTGTTTGCATATAATTGGCAATATCTATAATGAGTTCATGAATATTCATTATCTTTTTCCTTGTCTAATGTTCAAATCTAGGGAAAAATAAAAAGTATGATATAAAATGCAGAGTATGGTCCATGACCCAGAAAATCAAATTGATTTTAGCTTCCACAGTCTAGGAAAAGGAAGTTGACGTTAATTTTTAGAGCATAAATGCGTAATACAGGAGCTGAACCATTTGTTAAGAATAACCAATGCTATTATTAACACTGAAAAGTTTATCTCGTTTTGTTTGTTTGTTTGTTTGTTTTGAATACTAGAAAACCATTTGAAATGAAAGCCGGGACACAGAGTGAACATGGGATTTAAGAAAGTGGAGGACTATGAGAAGGACAATTCTGGATGGTATTTTGGTATTTTACTTTCTTCTGATTTATACAAGTAATATATCAAAAACCATAAATGATAATAATTATTCATTACAGTGACACTTGTATAGATGTTGATGGGGCTCAAGAAACACCACCCCAAAATATGGTACCTTGGCATTTGAGAAAACAGCAGGAGCAGTAAAGCCAACTCTCACCTACCCCTTGCCCTTCTCCCTTGAAGCAGGTCATAAGACTCATTTGAGAGGTGCCCTCCACATACCCGGAGGAAAGGAACATGCTCATCTTTGAAGACACAGTGCCACAAAGAAGAATCTGAACAAACAGGCCTTGCTAAGTTCCCCTCTGTTTATAGACATTAAATCACACCTCTTTTGTCCAATCATGCTCTTCTATGACTACCCACCTGTTCATCAAACCCAAACATTAAAAACATATGTTTACTTACTTCTTTGGGTCTTCATTTTTTAATGAGGACTCCCATGTCATGGAAAACTTATATTAAATATAAGTTTCATGCTTTGCTGTTATTATTCTATCTTTTGTTATAGGTGTCTCAGCTATGAATCTAGCAATGGGTCATAAAAAGAAATATTTTCTCTCCTACAATGTTTATTACAAGATTGCATTTAACTATCTAATTTAACCTCAAAAAGTGCTTGTAAAGTAGGAACCATATTTTTCTCATTTTACACTTGAAACAGAAGCTCAGAGAGTTTAATCTCCTTATATAAAATCACACAGGTAAGTGGTAGAATTAGGGTTCATATCAGACAGAGTCCCTTTACATTATGTTGCCTCATATTTATTTTTTTAAATCCAAGTTCAAATCTTTTAAAAATAGACAGCAAAGTTATCATTGTAGTATCTCCATTTTTGGCACCGTTTAAGAAAAAATAAGCAAACTTATACAAGTTTGCTAAACTAATATGAACAAAAGTGTTAAGAAACTCAGTTCTAGAAACTTCCATATATATCATATTCTATCATGATTATTTAAATTCACAAATATATAAAGATTCTATCATAATTATTTAAATAGATGCATACCTAAGAAGCAACTTCTACATACCTGAAAGTTGTCTAAATTGCAACAAGTAAAGAAAAAGAATTAAAAGATTCATTCTATCCAATCAAAGAAAGGGAAGTCTATACCCATTTACGTATGTGATAGTACACACACACACACAAAGGCCATTAGCAACCGTTTGAACTATACTCTTAAAAATAAGTATTTCAGTCTGTGAGTCACCCACTGATTAGCTACGTAAGAAAAGGAGACAGAGGCCAGGCGTGGTGGCCCAGGCTTGTAATCCCAGCACTTTGGGAGGATGAGGCGGGTGGATCACCTGAGGTCAGGAGTTCAAGACAAGCCTGCCCAGTATGGAAAAACCCCATCTCTACTAAAAATACAAAATTAGCCGGGCATGGTGGCACATGCCTGTAATCCCAGCTACTTGGCAGGCTGAGGCAGGAGAATCGCTTGAACCTGGGAGGCAGAGGTTGCGGTCAGCCTAGATTGCACCATTGCACTCCAGCCTGGGCAACAAGAGCGAAACTCCGCCTCAAAAAAAAAAAAGAAAAGAAAAGAAAAGAAAAGAAAAGAAAAGAAAAGGAGAGAAAAGGAGACAGGAGATAGAAAATGTTATACGAATTCCTCATCATGGATACTTGGGCCCTGACTTCAGAGTATAAATGATTTGGGAATTTACAAAAGAATGCCTTGGGGCCAGGAGCGGTGGCTCAGGCCTGTAATCCCAGCACTTTGGGAGGCTGAGGTGGGTGGATCACGAGGTCAGAAGATCGAGACTATCCTGGCTAACACGGTGAAACCCCGTCTCTACTAAAAATACAGAAAAAATGTGCCGGGCGTGGTGGCGGGCACCTGTAGTCCCAGCTACTCGGGAGACTGAGGCAGGAGAATGGCGTGAACCCGGGAGGCGGAGCTTGCAGTGAGCCGAGATGGCGCCACCGCACTCCAGCCTGGGCGACAGAGTGAGACTCCGTCTCTAAAAAAAAAAAAAAGAAGAAGAATGCCTTGGGTTGGATAGCCAAGCAATCAATGTTTCCTGACTGAATGATTGTTAAAATCATGGAATCTCAGGATTTATTAGAAAGAATACCATATGTTATGTATAAGTTCAGTCATGTAAGAGGCATGGAAGGAAATACAGTCCCGGTTCTGAGGAAACTTTTATTTATCTTTTGAAATGGTAAAACTATTTCCTATAGTTTCACTTACTTGGCTCTTTCATTTTTCTCTCCAAGGTTACAATCTGCTTATATGCACAAAGTTAACAGGAAGGTACAAGGTGAGGTCAGAAAACAGTGAGAGGATTTAGTTTCCCTTCCTAAACCAGAGATTTCCTTAATTCCACTCAACTCCATCATGAGCTGTTTTTCCTATATTTTCTACTTAGTTGAAGGCTACATATCATAGAATCGAGTATAATAAGAGAAAACAACAAATGTAACAAAGCTGTTCTGAACATCCTCAATTAGACATACACAGACAAATTAATTCAATAACTATCAAAAGACAGAGTATTCAAATAAAACAACTATTTGTCAAGAAAATGCTAATGCAATTAAGTATGTAAAGACTGGTGCTCTAGAAGAGCCTATTCTTCAGTGTTAAATCATCTTTCTCTTTATTGTTTTTATAAAAACAACCATTTTATTTGTTTCCGTGTTTTTTTTTTTTTTTTTTTTTTTAAATGACAGAGTCTTGCTCTGTCACCCAGGCTGGAATGCAGTGGCACAATCTCAGCCAACTGCAACTTCTGCCTCCTGGATTCAAGCGATTCTCCTGTCTGTCTCCTGAGTAGCTGGGATTACAGGCATGTGCCACCATGCCCAGCTACTTTTTGTTTTTTTAGTAAAGACGGGGATTTCGCCATGTTGGTCAGGCTGATCTCAAACTCCTGATCTCAGTTGATCCACCTGCCTCAACCGCCCAAAGTGCTAGGATTACAGGCATGAGCCGCCCCACCTGGCCAGAAAAGAATGATTTAAAAAAAAACACTCTTTCTAAATCAGGGAAGGATGGAGATTACTACAAATAGACCATACCACTATGCACTATGTAAGTAAAACATTAGACCGGATCCCAGCTTTAGAGCTCTAATTACATTTGGCCAAGGTTAAGAGTTAATGCATTTCCATTCTGAAGGCTCACAATAAAAATGTAAAATGGCACAAACTTAAACTATCATCATTATCCTCTTCAGGCCATAATACTGGCCACCTTTGGAAACAAAAGCAGTATTGGCTGGTATTCATGTGCCAAGGCTGCCTGAGAGAAACAGAGGCTAGATGCTAATGAGAAGATGAAGTGAATAGCAAGTTTGGCTGTCCTTAAATGACACTTAAATTGCAATCATGTGCCTGAAAAATTGAGAGCTACTTGGGGAGCCTTGAACACCCACAGAGAAGAGTAGAAAAATACAAAGTATTTCCAGGTGATGGATAAACCCACTAAGTTTGATCTACAAACAAGCAAATTAAGTAAATGCCCAAGGAATTAATTGAGACTTGAATTTGTAAATGTGAGAAAGTACAAAATTAGAAATTCCAAATAGCTTCCTCTTTATAAAAAATATGTTAAAATTCTAAGAATTGGCACAGTGATTATATATGATCCCTTTGGTTGATAATAGATGAATTTCTAAGCTGAATATAATTCTCTTTTAATATGATTTGTGGTTTACCAGCTTCAAAAATCTGTGCTTTCTGATTATTAGAAAGTTCTAGAAATGTTTTCGGAAACACTTTTTGTAAACACTAAGACACTAATTTAAGGATTGATGTGAACATATTTAAATATTGATTTTGGTACACAGAAAGACGTTACATTACTATTTAAAGTAGAAATACAATTTCAGAAATGAGGAGACCAGGGACTGGGCCCGGTGGCTCTTGCCTGTAATCCCAGCGCTTTAGGAGGCGGAGGAGGGCAGATTGCCTGAGCGCAGGAGTTTGAGACCAGCCTAGGCAACATGGCAAAACCCCGTCTCTACTAAAAACACAAAAAAACAGCCGGGTGTGGTGGTGAGCGCCTGAAATAATCTCAGCTACTCAGGAGGCTGAGGCAGGAGAATCGCTTCAATCCGAGAGGCAGAGGTTGCAGTGAGCAGGGATTGCAACACTGCACTCCATCCTGGACGACACAGAGGGAGACTTCGTCTCCATTAAAACAAACAAACAAAAAATGGAGTAAGGAGGCCATTTGGAATCATTCTTTACCAGATTATTTACTTTACTAGTGATAATGCTGAAACCCAGAGAGGTGACAGGACATGCTCAATATAACATTGCAGACCTTAGATTAAAAGCAAATGTATTCACTCTCAATTCAGTTCTTTATTTCCACTTAAATTATGAGAATTATATCACAAAGACGTTGAAGATTTGGGGATGAGATTAAACAAAGATTAAGTGTCTCTAATTCCAGTACAACACAGTTGTGAAATGCAGGAAAGATAAGTTACATTGGTATCCCTTTAATTTATAGCAAATTTTGCATTAATAATGTCAGTTGGTTCATCAGAAAGAGTAAACAGTAATGCAAAAATCCCAGCAAAATGTGTTAAATACCAAAAAAAATTCTTTGTAGTAAAGTTTCTGTGTGATGTGAGATGAATTTGCAGAATCTCCTTTTATTTTTGAAGAGTTGGAAAACAATCATAAAATATAATAAAAGTTACTTTAAGTTTTGTCATAGTTTCATTTTAAATTTTGGGGGGATGGTTCCAATCAATATAACATATAATTTTAATATGCATATTGTATAAAAAGGACTGAAAATCTTACACTTCAAAATAGATCATAAGTCTTAAAATGCTTAATTACAAGGCAATATGGTGTTTCTCAACAGAACAAAAAAAAAAGATTACATGCTTCTCTTTTGCTCTTTTGTCTTATAAGTGCAGTGTGATGTATTAGTTTAATTAAAGTCTACCAAATTATCATAAAGATTTTATGTGCTGCAAATAATTGGCTTTTTGTTCTCTGCTCACTTTTTGTTAATGGAAGCAGAATTTTTTTTTAGTGATACTTGGTATAAGATACCAGAACGCTACAGGGAAGAAAGGCAAATGAGGTGTCTAATGAAGTGACCTTTGGCATCTTGGACTGGAAATAAAATGAAGTCTGCACTAATGCAATGAAAAAGTCAATGTTTCCAAAGGGTTAAAAGGATAGATCATATTATGGCTCAAAGCCAAACTACACCAAGAATCCTTCCATATATAAAAATGACAATCCTATTAATATGAAAAGCTGATAGGCTCTAAAATTAAGTAAAATGTACAACCAGATAAGATTTTTTAAATGTATACTAGAACGAATCAATCGTTTTATGTGAAAGATTTAGGTTGTAATTCAGATAGAGTTATACTACCAGGTACCTCTTTAGTAATAGGCAAATATAGCACACAGGTGAACATAGAATTAATAAATGTAACATAGTAAATGAACGTTATTTCAGAAAGTAACAGTACTAACATAACCACTCTTACTAAAGGTGAGTAGGAACAAATTATAATTAAAATATACAAGCATTTACATGGCACTGCTATTTCTAACAGTAATATAATAAAAACTGAGAATAACCTCGGAACTTGAAATCAGCCCACTGATTATAGAATCTGAAAGTCAGAAACTACCAGTGACTCCCATAAAGTGTGATTCTAAAGCACTTTACATAATATTCATAGGACATAAATGATAATCAGCAGTGCTTCTTTTGTTAAAATTATGTGATCACCACTCATTTACTATTGCCTTGAAAGAAGCATAATGTATGTATTACAGGATTCCTGAAATGTTTGCGCTTTAAATTCATCCCCTGAATTACTTTTTAAAAAATTTCTGCTGTTATTCTTGGCATCAAAACATGTTAAGAATTTCAATTAGTGATACTAAGATTCTACTGAGAGTTTATAAGGTTTCAGGCTGACGTGCCAGGTCTCTAGGAAATAGATACTATCCAGTGACCATATTTTACAAAGAAGGAACTCAGTAACTAAGAAATTAACTTTCCCCAAATCACAGATCTAAAATGGCAGTATTGAAATTTTAAGCACAGGAAGTCTCATTCTAGTCTTTGTTCTCTTAAGCAGACTACACTCTACTGCCTCTCCAATTAGTGATTACATTGTTCTTAAAAGCAAGTTAGTTCACACTTGCTATATCTTTTCAAACGTACCTCAACAACACTTTTTGGGTAGAGAATATTACTGGGATTTTTAATATATCCATAAAAATTAGTATCTAGCTAACCTTAAGTTCTTAACTGAAACTCTCTCTCCTACTTACACACACACACCTCAAAATAATAATCATATTTCTGAAGAACAACCAATATGTGTACCTAATGATATACTCAAATGGTGTTAAGCCTATAGGTTTTCCTCATTTCTTAAAGGCACCACTTTGTTCTTGTGAAATCTTATGACCTCAAAAGCCAAACTAAAAATTAAGCCAAGAAAATGATAGTCTCCCCAACTCGTGATACATTTTTTTTCAAAGATAATTCTCTCATTGGTTGTCTCTGAAGAAACAGTCTCAGGAAGGAATGTTCCTCAGTGAGTGCACATGCATATTTAAACAGATATACTGGATTTACTTCATTTGTTTCAAGCCAAAGAGTGAAAGGGAATCTTTGACAAAACTGTCATCTTTAAAACATGGTGATATTTCATTTTCCCCTTCTGCACTATTTAGATTGCTTGGAACTGAAATGCTTCCAGCAGCTCCTATGTCCAATTTTTCAAAGTTGTCACTTCCTAGCAAATCTGCTTAAGCAAAATACTTATGTTGTTAGAAAACAGAACAAACATACATTATAGAATACATTCCATTCTTCTTTGCAGGTCAGAGTCTTATTCAAGAATGGGAACTTGGAAGAACATGTGGAAATAAATTAGAAGATGACTATGATGGATTGGTTTAAGTCAATGAATGTGGTACACCTCTGATTAGTTTCCAAAGATACACTTGGACTTAGTTGAGTATTAGTTTTCCACTCAATAATCATATGATCAAAATGTTATTTTCAATGCATTCACCAAAGGTCATAAAATTTAAAAGAACAAATCCAGAGGAAAATGGGACAATGAAAGATGACCATGGTTACTCTTCCTTAGTTCATGTCTATAGCAGCTATTATAATGTACTTGTCAACATTTTATGTCTCAGAGGGAAATGAAAAATTGCCAAGCGTTACACTTGTAGACCTGTGGCCTTTCTGAAATGTGGACATCATAACTCATATCTTTTTTTTTTTTTTTTTTGCTATGGAGTTTCGCTCTGTTCCCCAGGCTGCAGTGCAGTGGTGCAATCTTGGCTTACTGCAGCCTCCGCCTCTCGGGTTCAAGTGATTCACCTGCCTCAGCCTCCCGAGTAGCTGGGATTACAAATACGCATCAACATGCCTGTCTAATTTTTGTGTTTTAAGTAGAGATGGGGTTTCACCATGTTGACCTCAAACTCCTCACCTAGTGATCCGCCCGCCTCAGCCTCTCAAAGTGTTGGGATTACAAGCGTAATTCACTGTGCCCATCTTATAACTCATATCTTATAATAGCTGAATGAGAGAAAGCACAACAGAAGCAAAATTCGAAATAATGATTGCAAGAATCAATTGTATGAAAGGAAACAAAACTTGTCATTCCTAAGCAACTTCCAAATGTAAGAATAAATACGTTTGAAAGGTTCAGTGATGCTGTCTTGAAATATTGCTCAATATCCTTAGCATAGAGTAACTTTCTGAATATATACACACACACACTTACATACATACTCCAAGTTGTATATATTTAGATATACAATATTTATCATAAGTGGAACTTATTCCCGTCTATGCATGATTACATAATGCTTGCTGAAATTAATCTTTTCAAACTTGTGCCCTGAAAATTACCTAAGACTTACAATTCCTTCCATTACTTTTAAAAGCTAGTCATGTCTCAGCAAAAGCCAAGATTGCTTATGGTGTACAATCTGAAACCCAATTCTCTCTCGGCACTTTAACAGTAGATCTGTCACCCTTTAACACCACAAAATCAATACCCTGGAATGTCATGGTTCTCTGATGGCCCACAAAGTCAAGGCATGATCAATTTCAACTTCCTTACTAGACAGAAATAGACTTAGACAAATAAAAGATTCCATTCAAGTTAAATTCAATAAAACAAAAGAATAAAGGAAGAAGGAGTCAAAATTGTTAGAATTCAGTCCAACAAATTAACACTTAAAGCTAAATCAATTTTTTAAGCCAACTAAATTGCACACCTAGTCATAAGGTATGTATTATAACTTGTAAAAAGCATATGAATTACTCCAATCCATAGATTAAGAAATACTATCAATTAGGTATGTCTTCATTACATTTGGTAATAAACAACAGGAGAAGGATGGCGTCTGAGTTCTATACTATGTATGCCTAGAACGTAAGAGCAGAATTCTTATATTTCTTGTCATAAACTGTATATCATACATAGAACAGTCCCTGATGCAGAGTAAGCCCTTAATAAATATCTAATTACTCTATGAAAAGTACTGCATACTTTAAATACATCTGGCACATAAACTCTATGAGGGCAAAGGCTCACACTTTCTTGTTCACTGCAATGCCCCTGGCTTCTGTAGTGCCTAGCACATTAGCGGGCACTCAGTGAACATCTGCTGATTCGAATAAACAGAGGTTTCGGTGGCATTTAAATGATAGACTTCGAGAGTTTTTTTCTGTAATAAACACTTTATACACCAGCAGTTTTATTTTGCTCCAAAATTTTGACATACATAAACACAAAGACTTATTATTTAGTAACACTTTAAAAAGCCAGGCCTAAGAGTTAGGAGGCATGGAGTGTGGTTTTGGTTCACTAATTTGCTGTGTAACTTTGCCTCTCCATGTCTCTCCAGTTTCATCTATAAAATGCAAAGGAAGGGTACAGAGAAAGCAAGACGGTTCTCAAGTATCCTCTCGGGAATATGTAGGTATATACCCTCCTGGGTATGTGTAGAGACAGGGATTCAGAAGAAATCAATGAAAGGGACTCTAGAGGTCAGAGAAAAGCAGGAAAGCAAAATCCTATTAAGAGAGTTAGAAGAAACTGAAATCACTCAATTGAGCAAAGAAAATGCTGTAAAAGCGTAAGTGAAGGAAAACTACATGGGAGAACTTAGAAGCACGTGGTACCAAGACCTCGGGTCCTACTTCCAGTCCCACTAAATGGAGTATGGGATGGCCCATTCCTTTGTCTCCCAATGTCATAGAAATTAAAAAGAAAAACATTCACACTCCCATCTAGCTTGCCCCTAGGGAAGCTGTGGGACATAATTCTGACCAATAAGATATACAGAAAAATCTTTGGGAAGGGAATCCCTCCTAGAATAGAAAGGAAATGGGATGAGGTGAAGTTTTCCCTCATCTTTCTCCCCACCTGAAATAGGGACTTAGTGGCTGGAGAGACAGCAACCCTCTGGGGAATACAGGAAAGAAAATCAAATGTTAAGGATGGTAGGCAGGAGAAAAGCGGAAGTTGCTGATGACTTCTAGAGTCTTGTATAAGGAAAACCTAAACCCCTCATTCCACTATGGTGAATCTGTTACTTGCAGCTGAGTGCATTCCTAAGCAATATGTTTCCAAAAAAGAAAAAAAAAAAAAAACAGATAGAAGGATTAGCCAAAAAAAGAGAAGAAAAACTCAATGTATGATTATGAGGGATCCATGATGCTACTAACAGACACTAAATAGAGGGCTGCAGGTGTTTTCGTTTGATCAACTACCATGTTTCACACTTTTACATTGCTGACACCGTGCAGAAAGGAGACCACTTTCAAGTGTAAAATCTCTGAACCAGGAATCAGAAGACATGGGTTTCACTTCTGGCTCTTTCACTTAAAAACACACTCAACTTTTAACAAGAAATTCTTCAATATAAAATAGAAGATAGGCTGGGTGTGGTGGCTCATGACTCTAATCTCAACATATTGGGAGGCCAAGGTGGGTGGATTGCTTGAAGTCAGGAGTTTGAGAACAGGCTGGCCAACATAGTAAAACCTCATTTCTACAAACACTCAAAAATTAGCTGGGTGTGGTGGCACACGCCTGTAGTCCCCGCTACTTGGGAGGTTGAGGCGTGAGAATCACTTGAACCTGGGAGGAAGAGGTTGCAGTGAGCCGAGATTGTGCTACTGCACTACAGCCTGGGCGACAGACTGAGACTTTGTCTCAAAAAAAAAAAAAAAAAAAAGGAAGGATTACATATATAAATAGAAAGCATAGCATTTATTTGATAAAGGAATTGTTAGAATTAACAAGATAATGCATGTAAAAACACTTTCTAAAAATTTACAGCACTTTACTAATAGCTGTGCATATGGGATGACGTAAGTAAAATACTGAGCACAATTTGGGTCACACAGTAAGTCCTTTTTTATCATTACCACTGTTATACAAACATATTTGTCCATAGCTCCTTGAGAAAATCCCTGCCTTGCTGGACACACAGTCCTTCAGAAGGCATATTCCTGCCTCATGACTCTTCTCTTCTAGGCATGACAGATAGAATGAAGAGCCAACTCTTAACCCAGGCAGCGCCACAGTTTCTCTCCCTGACATTTGAAATAGCCACCCAAACACAGCGGCAGTTTTGTAGGTAAACAGGCATACAACAGGCAAATTCAGGCACTATGAAGTTGTTGGCCATGCTTTACCTCTAGAGAAGAAAAAGATAACAAAGAAAGAGAAAGAGAGGGAGGAAGAGAGGATACACATGATGGCCTTGAATTTCCAATCCATTTCTGAAGATTAGGTCCTATGTATTCCCAACTTTAGCATAAAATATCTTTTGCTGATTTCTCATATTGGAAACCAAAGAGTTTTAACTAAATACATTCATTTTAGTGTTGGCATTGAAACATGTTTCAAGCGGGTTATAAAAAATCTGAACCTATGAAAGTGTACAAGAAAAGGTGTCCCATAACCAAGTGCGGTGGATCATGCTTGTAATCCCAGCACCTTGGGAGTCTGAGGTGGGCAGATTACATGAGGTCAGGAGTTAGAGACCAGCCTGGTCAACATGGTGAAACCCCATCTCTACTAAAAATACATAATTACCCAGCGTAGTGACAGGCATCTGTGATTGTAGCTACTCAGGAGGCTGAGGCATGAGAATCACTTGGACCCTGGAGGTGGAGGTTGCAATGAGCCAAGATCACACCAATGCCCTCCAGCCTGGGCGACAGAGCAAAACTCCATCTCAAAGAAAAAAAAAAAAAGAAAAGACTATCCATATTCCCTTCTGCTTCTATCATTTTACGTTACCGCCATGATTTTATGATAAAATTTCATAAAGCATTCTATGAAATGAAAAGGCATTTACAATTAATAACAGAGGATAATTTCCTATTTATTTATGATGCACAGTGTCTGCAATTGTTAATGAAAATATTAGATTAGTTAAAATCTTAAAGTTACAAAATATTTTGTGGAATGTTTAATCTGAGAGTCTTCTTGCAAAACAAAATAAGTGAAAATCACATTTATGTATAAAATTGTGTATATTTATTTTCTGTGAGCAGCAAAAAAAAAACCCAGGAAGAGAATAGATTTTAGGTGCCAAGGAAATAGAACTGGCCAACTTCTAACCACCGTGCCCCCCCTCCTCCCCACACCAAAACGAGTGTCTGTTGAATGCTAAGATCCTCTGACTGCATTATGGTACCCAGATCCTAGAATCAAATTATGGCTTTTCTGAAGGTGGGCACAGCCAAATTGCTGAATGCTTTTGGATAGAGTCCCAGAATGCAAGGGCTTATGTTTACGGTCTTATTTTGTTTTGTTGACAATGAAGTACAACTTCTGAGTTTCCCTATGATCCTAATTTAACAACAGTCATTTGTCAGATCTAGAAGTGGTTCAAACATGGTCATTTTTATGTAGTTATGGTAAAATTATGAATTCGTTCAAAATAAGAAACACAAATTAAAAATAAGAAACGTGAAGGAATATTTCCATCTGGTGACAATAAATAGATCAAATAGCACTTATTTCCTGTTTAGAACACTCAGGTAACTTATTTTGTCAAGGAAATGTTAGCTCCCAATGGAAATAAGTTTTAGAATGTGACCTTCCCAGAACTAAGAAGACCTAATCTAGTGTTCACATTTTAAATTGTCACAGCTCAGATATAAACTGCCTGCTCACTCGTGGTGTTCTGTGGTGGGAAAAAAAATAGTTATAGAAAGTAAGCTTGCTTATATTTTGCAAAATTTCTTTCATAATAAATCATATAGTGTGTATGATTGTTTTTAAAAAGACAAAGGAAAGACAATCTTGTTTTCCCCTTCAAATTGTGGTTCTTGGGTAACTTCAGCTATAACAAATGGAACATGGTGAAAATTATTTGACCTTTTTGTTCAATTTTCCAGTTTTTTAATGGAGAAGTTGCATTTCATTCCTATGTACTTAATAGGAATTTTGGCAGGCTTCCAGTTTATAATCATCTGGAAGCACATATTATAACTTTAATTATAACTTCCAAGCTAAAAGAGTAGTTAGTATGATGTAGGCATTCAATTACTGTTTACCGCAGTGAATGAATCTATAAGGCAGAAATGTACAAGCTATCATCCAGCGAGCACTCGATTCCCACCTGAGTTTCATATTTCTCTTTCCATTTACTTCACCCCAAACAGTTTCCATAACAAACACATTGGGTAATAGGGCCAAGACACTCAAGCTATTTCTTATTGTTTAGAAGCAGGAAGTCATAAACCATTTCAAACCACATTCCCATAACTAAGGAAATCTGCCAAAATACATTAAAGCAAGATTTTTATTCCTTGAAGGAAAAGAAAACCTGATGGACTATTTCAAGTGAGGACAACTGAAACTTGGTACATTAGTAGCACCGGGGGAATCTGCTATTAGATCAGATATTACTTGTTTGAAAACAGAGCATGAAATGATGTTAATCTGCAAGTGGAGGAAGCTGTTCATGGCCCTCTAATCAGAGCATGGTGTACTTGAGTCATCCGCCCTTTCATTTTTCAATCCAGGATACCCACCGAGCCTATTCCAGTGGCCATCATGAGTACACCACTCTTAATAAATTCAATGGGTGTTTTGCAAGTACAAAGCCTATGGGATTGGCCACTTTAGGCTAAATTTTAGCTGCATAATCAAGAATATAGCTGAAAACGCCAATTAATGGTTCAAAGCACAAAGGATCAAGCTTTAGCTATAGAAAAATCATTTACGGACTAAAGATATCACCTCTGTAATCTATCCCTGTCATTGCAGGATAGCACACCAGGTATATTAACAATAAAGCCATCCGAAAAAATTCCTTCTATAAAGTAAAAACTGATGAACAGCATAAACTCTTAGCTTAAGAGAATTATGTAAGATAAACATAAGGTGAAAAAAGTCCTTATATACTGAAGTAATCTCATTTTCTGTTATTTACACCATAAAACAAACAAAACTCACAACAGAGTGGATCTTAATGCATTAAGATCCTCAAAGTAGTATAAACAACATATAAGCGAATGCTAACATGCATGATAGAGTGTATCTTAAAACAGAAACATCTCGAATTTAAGAATTAAGTATTAACAACAAGCACAATTAAAAGGAAGATATATGCAAGGAGAAATTTCATCTTGAGTCTTGACTTGGGAAGACAAGTCTTAAAGCCAAATTGAGGCTTATCAGATAAATATATGCATGCCAGGCAAGCAGTGAAAAAAGCTGGGAAAGAATACCAACACAGATGGGAACGAGATAGCTGACTTGCAGGAAACCATGCGGAGTGACAGCTCTGCAGTGTCTCCACACCTGATCTGGCAGCAGGGCCTAAAGGGGCTGCGGTGCAGCCAAGTCAGTAGGAGCTGGAGGCAGATGTGGCTCTATACTAGCTGCGTGCAGGAAGTCCTGGTGCCTACAATCCTGCAGCTCTGCAAGTGGTTTCTCAAAATCACAAAAACTCACTACTCAACTCATCTATACTTAACTAGATCTAAACTCCACTTCTATGTTGGAGAAACTTATCAGAAAGGAAATGTCTGCCAATAATTGTGATGAAAACATTTATTTGACCCTGATCCCTGTTCCTCACTAGATTCCGTTATTTTAAATACTGTATGGAAGTGGAAACACAATCATTGCTAATCTATATTAGATTGATTCAGCTGTAAAAAATTTACAATTTTAAAGCCACCTGAAACTATCATTTCCTAGACTTGATTTCATCCTCAATAACTCCATGTAAGAAATTTAGCTTAAAATTATGCTTTATTTCACTTTGTTTTCACTACAAATAGCGTCATCTGTTGCTACTTACTTTTTGTGTAGCTTAACACAATTCTAAGAAAGGTTTCCAGCTGATTTTAAAGATACATAGGAAATAACAAGATAGAAATTTTAAAACCGAGTCATGGACAAGACAGAAAATATACATGTACACCGGCATCTGACTAAATAAGTTCACTGGTGATATAAACAGGAAGATATTGTTTTAGAAGTAATTCTCTCTTACTTGAAAATCTCCTGCTCTAAAACTTTCACTAAGTTACAATATTTATGAAGTCCAATTTCCTGCCTTAGCAGGACTGAATTACAGGGGGTTAATCTCAGATTCAGGCCAACCGAGGTCTTCCTGTTCATATCTCCTTTGCAAATGGAGCTTACTAGGGAAGCTGAAAAGGAACCAAATGCTTCACAGCTGAGGCTATCCACTGGACCTTTTTTCTACTGGTGACATAATTTCAGCTGCTCTTAAAACTTCTGACATTTCCAGTAATAAGCAAGTGAAAGCATACTACTTGGAAGATGTATGCACACTACTTGGAATAGCCAATAAGCTTAGTAAATGTATATTTGATTGTTGAATTAAACAATAAATTAAGAGATCAAACAGGATACAGCTGCTAGATCTTTAAAGGCTCACCAATTGATTGATGCATGGCATTAAATTTATTGTAATGGCAGCTATACATTTACATAGAGTGAGAACATTTTATCTAAAAAAAGTAAATTTTAAAAATTAATCTGTTGAATTTTTCTGATTCTGAATATCACATTTTTAAGGTAAAATGACTATTAAAATTATTAAACAATGTTTTCAGACAAAGGAGACATAAATATCATGTTCAACTGATAAAGCTGTAATAATGAAGGATAGGAGGTAAGTTACACAAATTGCAAATTGCAATCTTGCCAGCTCCTTTAATGGTTTTAATGGAACAGGGCTTGAATTTTCCTTTCTATTGATGTTTGTTTCAGAAGATAAGCAGTACAAAGATTTTTTTATTCGGAAAAGTTTAGTTCTCTCGAATTTCTAATTCAGTATTCTAAATTTCAAGGTAGGCACCACATTCTGCCTTACTAGTAAGATCTGATTTTGCTATTTTACTTAATTTCTAAAACGCTTTTCCACTCAGTACCTCTGGGAGACTAAGAGTTTCCTGACTATTGGCAGAGCTACTAAAGATTCCCAGCCCAAATGAAAGGAAGATTTTCATCAGAGTCTGGGTTTTTATGAACAAAACTTCACAGCTCTTGTTACCATCTCTGTCCTGTCTTAAAAATGTACCTTGAACTTCTGCTAGCAAAACTCAGATTGGTTGAAATATCCAACAGACATACCCTGGGCTGTGAAGTTGCCCCTCCACTAATTTCTCAGAGGCAAGTTTACCACTTGATGAATCATTAGCATCACTTCCTGTGGCACTGAAGTTTTCCCTAGGGGTTCCTACTAACTAAGGACTAATCACCCGTGTTCTTATTTAGCTTTGAGTTCCGATTAGATCATAGTTTAAAGTGGATGACTGCAGACTGCTAATTCTTACCTGACAACATACTGAACAAAGACTCCATATTCAGGAAATACATTTCATATTTCCTTTTAACAAAATCCATACCCTGCTATTGAATCATTAAATGTGCAACCATGCTGAGTGTAGCTATTCAGAGAAAAGATACTAAGACTTTGGTGGCCACAGGTTATTACTATGGGAATTTGTAATGGCTTTTACAGCTCACTAGTGATTTAAGAACTTGATGTGACATTAGGAAAAAAAAAAGTATCAGATGTAGGTTTATACCAACGGGTCAAACTCATTCAACAAATACTTGAGATGAGTACTAATTTTGGTATTACATATATCTCTTTCACAACTGTAAGCCCATCTTTTAAAACTTTTTTGATGGATAGTACATTTTATGTATCTGCTTGCAACTTGAAAAAAATACAGTGATTCATTTCAAAATACTGCAATTTGAAGAGACTGTGATAAAAATGACAATAACTCTAATAAAGAAATCAGGTATAACATTTAAGAAAATCCATTTTTGGTAATTTTCTATCAAAATAATGTCTAAAGTATAAAAAATACTTTGTTCCTGTTTTTTAAAAATATAAATGAAATATAAATGGGACATTGTCTTACTGACATATATATATATATATGTGTGTGTGTGTATATATGTTTGAGATTTGATATAATACAGTACTTCTACAAATAACACATTATTGTATGATGCCTGTAAATGCATCAGTATCTCAGTTGAATGGATTTAAAAATCTGTGTTTCCTTCTACCTTCAATGCAGTTATCTTAAGATTAAATTCCAGATTATGTATCATTGTCATTTAGCACACCACAAGTCTTGTTAGATCAAATCACTTTTCAAGTGAATTCTTATAAAAGAAAAAATAATAGTAATAGAAATTTGAATTTTGGTTGTATATTTTATTTAAAAAAATTATTTAGATGGATTCTTCCTGTGTTGCCCAGTTTGGTCTCAAACTCCTGGACTCAAAGGATCCCTCTGCCTCAACCTCCCAAATAGATGGATTTCTGGCATGTACCACCCTGCTTGGATGGGATGCATATCTTAAAACTGTATACATTCTCTTAAATTTAGAATCGTCATAATACTAGATGTCATTTATAACACAGTGACATTTTGCAATCAGAGGGAGCTTTTCATCAGAATCAGTTTCTTTCCCCCCCACACACACATATAAAGGAAGAGATCTGTCCGGCACAGTGTCCCCAGCCACTTTTCCTGTGACGTCTTCTCTAAGCCCACTAGTGTCTCTTACCAGGCGTCATTTGGTTCCCTTCTCTGTCTTAAGGGAATTTGGCTCTTCCCTGCTCCCTCTCAATTATAAATATGCAGGTTAGATAATTGACCCACCCTTTGATTGATGCATTGCCTAAATAGAACCGACTGCCTTCTAGTAAACCTCTAATGACAGGTGGGGGAGGAAGTACCAATTAATCAACCTGAATATCCGAAGTCATTATTGCCTCAAATCCTTTGGTGCCTTCTTCAATTCTCTCAACTATTAAAACAGCTCTCCCTTCTTCCCACCTGCACAGCTCACACTCTTATCAGAGAACACAGTAAATACAGAGGCACATGTGCATACTTAAAACGTGCATTTCTTTTTACATCATAGGATTTACAATTATACACTCAAATGTAAACAGTTGAAAAGCCTAGAAAATTCCATTTTGAAAATAAATCTTAAAAAGAACTTATTCCCTTGGCCCACAGGTATCTGTCTAGTCCGATGTCTCTGCTAAAAGAAGTACAGTTAGAACCCCATGAAAGTGCAAAATCAGTCAGCGCAGACCTTTGCACAGGAGGTTCTAATACTACTAAATGTACCAGGGCCTAAACAAATAAACAACAACACTAAAATACTAAAACACGCATTCCAGAATGTTAAAGAAAAATCCTTGTGAGGACAACTTATAGCCTCTATTCCAGGCGGCAAGGCCGTGAACATTATGCATAAAGCCACCAGATGCCATTGATGGCTTTTTTGCCCTTGGATTTTAGGTGGCAAAGTGGAATTTGAGGGCTTTTTCAAGTTAATTATCTTATATCATAACTTAATCTTTCTAGGTAGTTTTCAGGAACAATGTGCAGGAAATGAGATACCCTAACTCATAAGTGCTACTTTCCTTTCCTTCTTACTTGGACACAGGTACCTGAAACCATGAAAAGTGTCTAAAGTCCTATCTCCGTTTCCCTTAAGTAACCTCGTTAATTGCAAAGGACATTTCCCAAGAAGCTCATATATGCAAGAATACAGATTTTTTTTAAAAAGGCCAGGCTGGGCACAGTGGCTCACGTCTGTAATCCCAGCACTTTGGGAGGCCCAAGTGGGCAGATCATGAGGTCAGGAGATAGAGACCATCCTGACCAATGTGGTGAAGCTCCATCTCCGCTAAAAATACAAAAATTAGTTGGGCGTGGTGGCGTGAGCCTGTAGTCCAAGCTACTCAGGAGGCTGAGACAGAGGAATAACTTGAACCAGGGAGTTGGAGGTTACAGTGAGCTGAGATCGCACCACTGTACTCCAGCCTGGTGACAGACCGAGGTTCCATCAAAAAAAAAAACCAAAAAAAAAAAAACAAAAAAACAAAAAAAAAAAACACCAAACATTTAATCAGGTCAATTGTGTGCATTAGGTAGAATTAGACTTAGGTCTTCATCTCATATACCAGTAAAGTTCTAGTGAAACCTAAGACTGGTATTTCAAAGTTAACACAGTGCATTTACAAACTTCATTTCTTTCAATATCATACAAAGATTTAGCAGTAACATTTATTTTCACATCTTTGGATAATCTGCAGTCAAGAATTGACTAGGCACTGTTGCATAAATAAATATCTTGGGATAAATGATAAATGATAAACAATTTATAAAACTATATCCCTGAACCACTACTTAAAGTTAGATACAGGAATGGCTCGTTGATACTCATGGAAATTAAAACTACATGGTAAAGTGCCCATTAAACGTACATTTAACCATTTGTGTGGTTAAATGCATTGCACCTTGATCTGAATTCTTGCAGAATACATGAAGACTCATGATCATTACAAATACTATATGTGCTGGGTCAGCGCCATCTGATGCCCATGAAGTATGTGTAACTTTATGAATCCAGATAAGGATTCCCTCCTGGACACATATTTTCCTTACATTTGGGTATCACTTACTACTGATATCGAAATATGTATGTCTTACTAATGCCTGAAGGATTAGGATCTTTCAAATCCTAATTGGCTGCTTTAACAAAGTTAAGAGTAGGAAAGTAAGTATAGTTGGTACAATCATAGATTAAATGAAAAGAAACAAGCTCCGAGTGAGGATTTAGACATGAGTGAATTATGTGAGATTTCCTACATACATTTGCTAGCACCTCTTTTAGTTGCTCAGTGCTCTTTTTAGCTTGTTTCTCAGTTTCATTTTCATTCCAAATAGTAAAGGTTACACAGTGAATTAATGTTTAAAATGTGTAAATATATCAAAATGCAAGTAAGTATTTATAGTAAAGTAAGAAGAAACGGAAGACGGTAACAAACGACTAGGATGTGAACAGTGTAATCTTCCTTTTTCACTTTCCAAATGGTAGCTTAAGATATTGAGACCCTATTTCATCATTAATGAAAAGGGATTTGAGAAATACTGAGATCAAAAACAAAACGGATCCTGAAATCCCAGGCTAACAGAGCACTCTGGGATTATATTTCCTACTTCTGACTAGACAGCTATACCCATGAGGTAACAGCTGAACCTAGTGAAACACTGATTTACTGACTTGTAATGAATGAACCTCAATGTTGAGATGTTTCTAAGCCTCCGTGTTTATCTTATATATGGGTAGATGATTTTATATGGCCAACTTAAGAGAGCTGTTGATATTCAAAATAATTTCCCCCGAATTATTTAGATAGAGATCACTGTGGTGAATCATCTATGAAAAATTGTAATTCTAGTTAGACTTTATAGCAATATGTCTCCAAGAAATCTTACTCATTGACTAATCAGCATACACTCAGAATTAGAAAATAAAGATTTTAAGATAATACAGACATTTTAGGCTAAATATATTTATTTATGTTCTTATTTTTTTGAGACAGAGCTTCACTCTTGTCCCCCAAGCTGGAGTGAAATGCGCAATGGTGGCTCACTGCAACCTCTGCCTCCCAGTTCAAGTGATTCTCCTGCCTCAGTTTCCCGAGTAGCTGGGATTACAGGCATGCGCCACCACGCCTGACTAATTTTGTATTTTTAGTAGAGACAGGGTTTCACCATGTTGACCAGGCTGGTCTTGAACTCCTGACCTTCGATGATCAGCCCGCCTAGGCCTCCCAAAGGCTGGTATTGCAGGCATGAGCCACCATGCCCGGCCTAGGCTAAATATATTTATATTTAAATTGCTTTTTGTCATTTACTTCTACCCATGTCATTGGAGTAAGAAAACAAGTTTGGGACGTTCTGATTGTATGTTCATTCTAATGACAGATAAATAAGCATCCAGTAAACTTATAATTATTGGGAGAAATAGCATTTTTGTTTGATTTTTGTGTTTGCTTTAATTCCACATTTTACAACTGGCTTTAGAGTTATAAAGCACTTGCTGCCTTACTCTGAAGATTTAATGCAATCCAGTCCAAGACAGTAATAATAGAAGACTAATGCTTTCCATTTAAACTAATATTTTCTTTGGTCTTTGAAAATCCTCAAGGGGTAAACTATTTTAATTTAATAGCTTCAATTGATCTTCAAATATTCAGCAATATTAAAAGCAAAGGGAATCCTTTTTTTTTAATCAGCCAAGTTAGAACTAAAATAAATGAAGATGTTCATATCATGAGTTCAGGAAGCAAGGGAAAAGAAGAGTAAATAACTTCTGACAAATAACCTTCTTTGAACAAATGATAATATGTTAAGAGTCTTGCCCTTGAAAAACTGAAGCTCTTATAGTTTTATTGCATATTGGATCAGTTTAGTTATTTATCTAAGCATTCATATATTTAAAACAATGAATAATCATCGGTAAATGATATTTTTATATTATTTGTTACAATGTTTCCTATTGCCTCAGGGGAAAAAATGTGAATTTTAAGAAATACAAAATTTCCAAGAAAAAAACTATTGTGTAAAGTTTCAGTATTTTAATAATACATAGCTTTTATAGCCGATTCTCTCAAGCATTCCATTCCAAGGTGCTTATTTCAATTCTAGGAAGTCAAGTGGCATACAGGATTAATGTATAAATGCAGTCACATAATCTCTGAATTCTATTTTATTATATATTTATATAAAACATGGCCTTGATCATGTATAAGACTTTAACACTGGAAAAAAGCATGAATTTCACTCAATTGTACAAGAATCAAACATAGTGTTGAAGAGGGTACTCAAGGGTGGTTGACAGGTATGCTCTGAGGTCACATCAAACTAATTCTCTCTCACTTCTCTGTGAGTTTGGGCAAATCAACATCTAAAGCAAGAATAGTTTTCTCTATCAAATAGATAAAATAGCATATCTAATTCACATTGCTGTTGTAAGAATTTTATATTATGCATTTTAAGAACTTAGCACATGACAACATAAAATAAAGCATATTCTTATTTAGACAGTCAAGTAATTGAATTTGGACCTTTCCACATTGCAGGTTTATTTACTGGATTTGAATGTAATTATCCCAAGTTGTGCTGTCTCATACAGCAGTCCCTAGCTCTATATGATTGTTGAGTACTTACAATGAGGCTAGTATGAATTGATATGAGGTACCGTAATTACAAAATATATACCAAACTTTGAAGATTAAATTTTTAAAAGGACATAAGTTATGTCATTAATAATTTTATATTGATTACATATTGAATGATAGTATATTGGATATATGAGGTTAAATGAAATGTATAATTAAAATTAATTTCAACTTTCTAAAATAATTATAAATGTGGCAACTAGAAAATTTAAAAATTACGTGTCTGGCTCGCATTATATTTTTATTGGACACTGCTACTCTAGACTATTTTCATAAGAAGAACTCAGTGTACTTTGTAAAAGTGAAGGCTCCCGGCCCATGACTGAGATAAGCAGAGGAGAGCTGCACTTCCTAAAAGCTCCCTTAGTGAATCTTTTGCAGGTAAGAATTTAAAAACTATTTCCCTAAGGCTCCATACATTAGGTACTGCCAAGAACCCATCCTCATCTGGATGTTCCATGTAAAAGTCCTGAGAGATTTGGCTATTCCTACTTAGTGCCTAATGAGAATAGAGTATGATACAAGTAAGGGATGCCTATTAAACAGAGAGCAGGTCCTTTAGGCAAGCACTCAACCAAATGGTGAACATCAAGGTTAAGGAGAATTTACGGACGTCTCGTTTTTCAAGTTGAACTGAAGCTTGTGGGTCTTAATGCAGGGTGTAAACAAATTCCAAAGAGACTGATTGTGAAGAAGCCACCTTACTCTGTAAGACTCTTTCTGACTCACTCTTGGAGATGTGTCTGTGTAAAGCACGCAGCTGAGCTGTCAAAGGAGGGGAGAAAAGTCAAAACACAAGGATTTCTCACTGTGTAGCCATGCTCAGACGCGCTTGGTTGGGAGACTTTATCAGTGTCTTGGCGCCCTTTAGGAAATGACATGGCATAATGAAGCATTTTATTTCCTTGAGTAGTGGTTTGTAGCTCTCCTTGAAGAGGTCCTTCGCTTCCCTAGTTAGCTGTATTCCTAGGTATTTTATTCTCTTTGTGGCAATTGTGAATGGGAGTTCACTCATGATTTGGGTTTCTGCTTGCCTGTTGTTAGTGTATAGGAGTGCACATGATTTCTGCACATTGATTTTGTATCTTGAGACTTTGCTAAAGTTGCTTATCAGCTTAAGAAACTTTGGAGCTGAAATCATGGGGTTTTCTAGATATAGGATCATGTCATCAGCAAACAAAGAGAATTTGGCTTCATCTTTTCCTATTTGAATACCTTTATTTCTTTCTCTTGCCTAAGTGCTGTGTGCCGGAAGAGTGACCTCTCCAAGAGCCAGGGATAGTGGGCGGGAAGTGGACCTTGATAAGTGCTTTGAGCAGTGCAAGATGGCCTTCCCCTGCTCCTCTCTACTTCTTCCTCCTTATTGTTCCATTCCTTCAGCAAGAGCTGTGACAAGGCATTGTAGGAGAAATTTTTGGGATAGAAGGCTGAGAAACATGTAGAAGCACTGGGGAATACTAACCTTGAGAAACAGAGAAACAAGGGCACTTGAAGCTTAACTACCATAGTTCTTAAGTTTTATTTTTTTGCTTGTCAGTAGCTTTCATATGTGTTTATGTATCATGCCTGCCTATTTCCAATGTAGAGAGGAGGTGCCACTATTTTGAAGGGAGGGTTTCATGAAAATATTGTCCTGGGTTTCATTATGAAGGAATTGGGGAGTGGCGACCAAACCAAGAGAAATATCACCCTAGGCTTTTCAGCCACATGGGTTATGATCAAAAAGTAATATGTAAGATATATCTAATCTTACAAAACAGTTTTGTGTATTACAAATACAATGGTGGCACTTTCTTAAATAATCTAGCACTTATCCACTGTTAATTCACTTAATAAATATTTTGTTTATATGAATCTTTCATTTAATGATTTTGTTATATATGTATGTGTATATATACGTTATATTTTATACATTTCAATATATTTGTTTATAATTTGGTGAAATTGTGGCTAAGATGAAGAAAAATTCTAAATAGATTTTTTCTTTTCATGCAAAGATAAACCCCTGACATCCAATAACTTAATATTCAACTTCTATCTTTTCACTCTTCCTAGAAAATATGAACTTTATCTTTCTCTCAAGAGCACAGATCGGAATACAGTTGACTGCTTAATTGGGTTTCTTTGTCTTTCAAAGATCCTTTACTCCCAGAATTTCCTGAAAGCTGATTCACCGAATTCTAAGAAACTCAACCTCCTCTGTTTCACCAGAAAAGTGTAGAGCTCAAAGTAACCATGAAATTGCAACAAGAAATTAGGACAGAGGATAAACAGAATGATTTCTGTTCTTATCCATAAAGAAGAATGCTGACATCTTTGACATGATCACTTAAAAAGCTTCCCCAAAAAGGCCAGGTGCAGTGGCTTACATCTGTAATCCAGCACTTTGGGAGGCAGGGCAGGCAGATCACCTGAGGTCAGGAGTTCAAGACCAGCCTGCCCAACATGGTGAAACCCCATCTCTACTAAAAGGACAAAAATTAGCTAGCCATTGTGGCAGGCACCTGTAATCCCAGCTACTCAGGAGGCTGAGGCAGAAGAATCACTTGAACCCTGGAGGCAGAGATTGCAGTGAGCTGAGATCCTGCCACTGCACTCCAGCCTGGGTGACAGAGTGAGACTCTGTCTCAAAAGAAAAAAAAAAAAAACTTCTTCAAATAAATAAAATAAATAAAAACCAGTAAGCCACACATCAACAAAAAATTATCTATCTGAATGTACAAGAGTTTCTAAGAAATACATCTACTCAATTAGAATAACTGCATCAATAATTTATTATATGAAATACTCTCTTCCTTCCAAATTAAGCAGTATATAAAAAAGCAATGAGCAATCCTCAGCTATGTAGTTAACTTAGTGCCATACCTGCATTCCCAGCCATGCTTTTCTCCCTTCCTGTCCACTGATGCAGGCAGGGTCATTTGTCCTGTCTGCCCTTCAGTGCTCACACAGCTGTCATGCTATTGTAGATGGAGATGTGGTTTTTCTCTTTGTGAATATTGGCTGTCCTCAAATATATATGTATGGCAAAAATGAACCACAATATCAAGAGCCTTCAATGCTCTTTTCAAAGCTATTGTTCCAAACTTACAGGCAGTAACTGCTCATATTAGAACTGTAAGATAAATGTTTTAAATTCTATGAAATATTCCACTTGTCTGCTAGTCTTCCAGTGGCTTCTCATGACACTCAGGGTAAAACCCCTACACAACATAACCTCTTCTTCTCTGAACTTACTTACTAACACTTCCCTTCTAATACCCGCCTACTCCCAACTCCTCTCCCACCATGCTGGTCTCTAGGACCAGGCCTCAAGTATCCCACACAGGTTTCTACCTGGATCCTCCTGTTCTCTCTGTCTGGTGAGATTCTCAATATTCACATGGTTTCCTCCCTCCTACAGTTTAGGTCTTTCTCAAATATCACCTTCTTATCAAGGCCTTTCTTGATAGCTAATTGCAGCCCTCACAGTCCCCAGAACTCCCTACACTGTCTCTACATTTTTTTCATAACATTTGCCACCATCTAAGTGTACACTTTGCTTATCAATGTCTTATTAATGATTTACATTCCCCTGCTAGAATATAAGCTCCCCGTGATAGCAGTGATTTTTAGCAAGGCTGTTCTTTCCCCATCCTAACACCTTGAGCACTGCCTGGCACAGAGCATGTACATATGCTTTATATGAATGTTTGTTGCTTACAGTCACTAATCTGATCACTCCAATCATTCTACAAGCTTTTATTGAGAGCCTACTATGTATGCAACATTGAGTATTCAATGATAAATTAGACAGTCCTTTCTCTTGAAAAGGTCACATCATTGCGGGAATAGGCATATAAAAATTTAATTGGAATGCAAAGTGATTAGTGTATGTTGAAAGAAGACTAAAGGAAGGAGAACAACTCATTTGGTGTGGGAGGCAGGGAAAGCATTGCATAGGAAGTGACATTTGAGCTGAGTCATGAAATATGAGTGAGTTTCTGAGAAATGGAGAAGGGTCAAAGGATGTTTCATACAGGCAAAAAGGAATGTACGAAGGCACAGAGCTGATACAGGGGAAATCCCGTTGGGCAAATAGTAAATAGGCTAGGTATGGCTAGCATACCTGAGCAGGTCTAGGCAGAGTGCCTGGGGGGAAAGTCAGAAAATGCAGATTGATAATCACTTGCCAAGGGCCTTTCTGTCCTGCTCACGGTGTTCGCTTTATCCTGTTCGTGCTACTGAAGGCTTTTACACACAAGAGCAACCTGGGCAATCCAGAAAGCAAGATCTATTTTTTTGGAATAACTCTTAGGGCATCATGAAAGGTAGATAATTTGAGGATGAAGGCCAGAAAAAGGAGCAGAGGGGATGTGCAGCTACAGGGAGATAGTGAGTTCGACTTTGCACACATTACACTTTGAGTCTTGTGCACAAATACAGAAACCAACTGTCATTTAAAAATAGAAGCTCTTTTGATAGGTGGTGACTGCTATAATAAGGAGTGTAACTCAATGGAAGCTTTGGGAATGTGACATTGAAAGGATGAAAAAGATGTAGAACTGTTTGGAGGTAGAAGTACCCCCTGGATATAGTGACAGCTGTTACTGTAAGCTCAGGGAGCAGAGCTTCCTACAAACAGTGGCCCGGTAAGGCTAAAAGATCCAAGCCTCGCAGTCAGAGGAGACTTCGCAAGAACAGTTGGAGAAGGAGGTTAAGGCATAAGCCAGACAGCAGGGAGCTCACAGCCAAAAGGGAGATGAAGAAATGAATACATAAAATGAAAGACTCCATTTTATGGTGGGAGAGCTGTGGAGAAGTTGGTACATGTTTAAGATGTTAGAGATCTAAGCATATTTAGAAATGGAAGAAAAGAACTAATGGGGAGAGAGACTGAACAAAAGACACTAAGAGAATGAGTAAAGAAACAATGTTTTAGGAGAAATATAGGTAGTGGCATAACATACAGCCTGAGCATTTTTTTACATTGACACAAGCAAAATTTTCTTAACATGGCACAGAAACATGAAAGATAAGAAGAGGTTGTACTGTAATTGGGGTGTCAGCATAATGTAATGGTTGAGACCAAGGTCTCTAGCATCAGACATTAAAGATTCAAGTTTCCATTATTACCATTTACTAAGTATATGACCTAAAGTTACTAAATTTGTATTTGCCTCAGTTTCCTCATCTTCCGGGTGGGTGCTATCACTTGGACATAGTCGGTTTGTCCCCACCAAATCTCATGTTGAAATTTGATCCCCTGTGTGGTGCTGTTGGGAGGTGAGGACTAGTGGGAGGTGTCTGGGTCATGAGGGACGATCCCTCATGAATGGCTGGGTGCCATTCTTGAAGTAGTGAGTTCTTAAACCTCCAAAACCTGATTGGCTCCCAAGGGAATGAATTAATTCCATCTAGAGTGGGTTGTTATAAAGCTCTCTTAGGTTTAGTCCCTCCTCATAGATGCATGCTTCCACTTTGACCTTCTCCACCATATATTTTATTGTTTGCTGGTTGGTTGGTTGGTTGGTTTTTGAGACTGAGTCTTGCTCTGTCACCAGGCTGGAGTGCAGTGGTGCAATATTGGCTCACTGCAACCTCTGCCTCATGGGTTCAAGTGATTCTCCTGCCTCAGCCTCCCAAGTAGATGGGACTACAGGTGCACACCACCACGCCCAGCTAATTGTTGTATTGTTAGCAGATAGGAAGGACTACAAGGAGTTGAAATCTACGCAACTTTCAGGATCCAAAAAGAAGCTTGTTTATAACGGGTTTTTCCCTGTAAATTTCTCTCAATAAAAGCAATTATAAGGCAAATCAAAACTGTGAGGAAGACAGGGAGAGCCCCATACTTATTCATAAACAGAGAAACATCTGTAATTTTCAAACACTTGAGTTGTTTAAATTTCTAAGATCAAGCACGTGTAAGTTTTATGCCCCTATTAATATTATAGGGTGGCACACATATGATGAGATATTCGGTGAGGTCTGTGACAAATCTTAAACGGACATAAGAAGCTGTGGAGTCAGCTAGCCCTGGGTTCCAACTCAGCTCTACATCTTAGCCACTGTATGATCTTTGACAAGTCGTTAAACCCCAAACCCCAGTCTCTTCATCTCTGAATCCAACCATAAGAACCTCGTCCATCAGCAGCATAAGGATGAAATGGCATAATCGGTCTACACACACCTTGCACGGGGTCTGGCATATAATAGATTCCACATCAATGTGGACTTCCTTAAGCTCTATTATACACAAAATTGTTGAAGCCATCTGAATATTGCCAAACAATTAGGTACACCCATCAAAAATCTTCACTGCCCATCTACTTGTTAAGCTATATAATTAGATAATGTCAGAAAAAAGTACATATAACTTTCTAAAGGATTGACTTAAAATATTTAAATACCAAACTGAATTGAAGATAAAATATTGAAATCCTTTAAAAGGGTATCTGTGTGTCACACAGAAAATGATGAATCTCTTTGAATGTCTTACATATTTCCCTGAATAGTATTATCGTGTGACCTTCATTTTGTTACAGCAATAAAAGTACCTTGAGCCTGACAAGATTTATTGTTTCCATCTAATATTTCCTGCATTGGGTGTGAATTTCATTCACATTAACAACTTACAATTTAGGACGTTTAATTCACAACTTTTGTAAGCATAGAAAACCTTAGACCCTAAACAATCTAAAATAAATTAATATATCACATTTTCTGTAGAAGGGAAAATAATAAAGTCATACATTTCTGCTAACATCCCTGGGGCTGCCTGATGATTACAACCTCCTTTCTTTTTCACTTGACAAATGACTTGGGAATGATCTGTAGATTGTCTGATACAGAGCTAAACTTTTTTCAGGACATTTTCTAATGAGTCACGGTGGAGGCTAATAGTAACCTCTTCTACTACTTCCTCCTCCCTCCAGAAAAAAAAAAAAAAAAAAAACCTAGTGTTTATAGCAAATCTTGACAGTTTTGAATAGATAAGAAGCAGCTACCTGCTTCATAAAAATTTAGTTATCACATACCACCCAACCTGACTACAACTGGACAAGCATGTGTATAGAGTTTCAATGTAACTTATAAAAATACATTTCAGAAGTGTACAGTGCTGTTACGTCTGGTAGTTTCTATGATCAGTAACACTTTTGTATAAAATCAAGGTTTTGTTGGTAAATTTCATAATATTCAAATCTAATTCATGATTTATTTGAAGTTACAGATGTGATGCTTTTCTCTTCCAGTATCATTCCATATTTATATGTGCAATGAAATCGGAAAGTACTGGTAATTACTTCTTTGAAAGGAATTCTTTAAAAAAAGCTCCATCACAATTCTTAAAATGCACTGCATATGTAATAAATGTTTATGTCTTCTTCATTCAAAATTAGAAGGTAAGCTTCACAAGAATAAGAACAGAGCCAAAAACAGTCGAGGGGTTTAATATATATTTACTGAATGACAAATGGAGCCAAAAAAATGTCTTTGCCGTGAAAGCTCAGCTTAAATCCACCTTGAGCCCTGTGTCAAAAATCCAAAGGGCGTATGGCCCCTGAAATGCTACCTTATATGGTGTGCTACTGCTAGTCCTTGCACATACTAAGTGCCTGCCTAAGAAATGACTCATTTTTGCCTATAATGCACTTTCATACATCAGCTAAGCAAAATTTGCAAGTTATGTGAAAATACACTTCTATGTTTCTTGCTAATTTAACCATATTGTCACTCAAGAAAATATGCTGTTCCCAGCTTACCACAACCATGTTTATAAACTGAGGCATTTTCATTCTGGCTCCTTATCGATAATAGAGAAAGTAGTAAAGGTTATCTCTCTTTTTACAGTTAGAGATACTTGAAGGGAAATGAGATATGTACCAGAAATAAAAAGACTCTATATGGAGAAGTTAAGAGAAATGCTCTGATCTTGTCTTTTATAGGCCCATTATTGTTTATAACGACTTACAGAGTCTTTCAGGCATGATGTTGACATTTATGGTATTTTATCTCCCATACCAGCCAGTTGAGAACTCTTACACTTTAACTAATATATTTTAATCAAAGATTCCTGGAATCTCAACGCTTCTTATTCCTTTCAGAACTTCCCAAAATCCATGACACCAAGTTCAAATGCTTCTGTTTTGAAGTCTAATATTTTTAATTGGGTTACAGTAATATGCCATTTACTTATTTCTTGCAGAATGAATTACAACTTATTTAAATATCTACAGTATATGTGGGGTTGACCTTGAGTTATAAAATCAGTCCCATTTTCCAGGGTCATTTTTTTCTTTTTCTTTTTCTCTTTTTTTCGTCCCTACAGGTAAGAGGAAGATAGGACTGGATGTGGGAGTATCTGGATTAAATTTCTGTCACAAACTTCTTCAGCCACCATTAATCGCTGAGATTCTGATCTTCAGCAATGAAAGAAAACAATTTATAAAGTTTGCAAAAACAAAAAAAGAGCCCATATCTTCTAATATGTACATGCACTGTTAACATTCCTCACATTTAGATCAAAAGATAGCTTTGAAATTTTATTTTGAGAAGTAGAAATATTAAGGCTAAACTACTGAATTATAAGGAAATTCTTTCAAGTTTCATGTTCAGAGATAAAAGGAGGAGACACCAGGTAGCTGTCACTACTTCCTCACTCCTGGTATCACCTACTTGGTTATGAGATGCGCTGGAAAAATCATCCATGAACCTGCTCCATCATGTCAAGGAAGCCAAGAAGGACCAGCCTGACCAACATGGTGAAACCCCGTCTCTACTAAAAATACGAAAAATTAGCTGGGCATGGTTGCAGGCACCTGTAATCCCAGCTACTCGGGAGGCTGAGGCAGGAGAATCGCTTGAACCCAGCAGGCAAAAGTTGCAGTGAGCCGAGATCACGCCACTCTGCACTCCAGCCTGAGTGCGACAGAGTGAGACTCCATCTTGAAAGAAAAAAAGTAATAAAGAAAAGCAAAGTAAAGAAGAGTGGAAGAGTAGAAAGGTAGGAACTACCTAGACATTATTTTTCAATGACAATCATGCTCTTTTAGTGTTATGTCTAAGATTAGTTAGAGAAAAATCTTATTCTACCCTCAAAACCATCATGACAACAACTTTACTATTTTGAAACAGGAGAAAGTTCCATTTTTAAAATGGCAGTAAATAGGAAGGACATCCCATGATGAAAATATTTTCCTTACTTTCAATCTCAAAATATTTGTTCGGACTAAGGGGAAATATACAAGTAAATATTACTTGAAAAAATGTATAGCCCTGTAAAAAGATATTTATTAAGTTGAAGTTCCTTCAAAATAAAATTATCTAGCCAAAGGTGAACTCTACAATATCAATTCCAAAGCATTATTAAGCACCTACAAAGCACAGTACCTAGCTCTGTGGAGGATACAAACATTAATAAACTTTTTAGAGACCATGCAAAATATATATGTATACTCATATTTTAATAGTGTCAAATTTAGGAACATCCACATAATATAATATTTGAATCCTACAAACTTTCCTTAAATCTATTCCCCAACTATGACTATTTCACAATTTTCTAAAAGATAAAGATATAGGAAATATTTTCCAATGTGTGTTAGGATTTAAGGAATGGTTATACTTGGGAAACAGAAGAAGAACTCTTTTGCTCAAAATATTTCTGAGATCTGTAATCCTATATCAGTCCAATCAAAATAGCCTAGCAAAGGATATTTATTAAGTGTAATCACTTTTAAACATCAAAATGCCCCAGTCACTGAATTGAGCTCAAATAAACAAATATGTTCAGCATTAATTTTAGCATGTTACTTTGAAAGATTTTAATTTAAAGACAAAATCCCAAATGCTCATATCATACAAGGTTATAGAAGTTGGAAGCAGTTTTTAATTAAATGAGTTTGCCCAGACATAAAATCACCTGTGCAAGATTCTCCAGTACTTTGACGTTACAGTTTCAATATCTTAACATGGCCACAAGAAGTCCTTGAAACAAAAACCCTAACTCATTTTATGGCCTCACCGTCCACTGCTTCTGTGCTATGACACAGGACAATTTTTAGTCTTGGGTTTTTTTCATTCCCTGAACCAAAAAGTACCTGCCTTTCCTTAAAAACTCTGTACATACCACCTATTCTGCAAGACCTTTCTATAGCCTAGAAAAAAATAGTATTTCCGTTCTCTATCCTATTACTTTATATATAAATGCTCCAAGTGTTATAATAGTTTGTTCATATGACTATCTCTCCTATTACACTTAAAGCTGCTTCAGGAGTGGGCACCATTTCATATCCATTTTTTGTATTCTCAATATGGGCCAGTACCTAGAATGCAGCATGTTCTCAGTAACTTGGTAAGTTAATGAATGCACATAATGGATAAGGGCATACCATAGAAAGTAGCAAAAACAAATGCACTGTTTTAATATGGTGAGCAAACACAAAATATCTCTAGGGACTAATTTTCCTCCCCTCCAAATTTGCACCTAGGGTTGACTTTTCCCTCTGCATGTAGATGAACCTAGCCACAGACATCATTTCCTCACAGCTTCGCAGAGTCAAATGTTAGTTTGAGAGAGGGATTAATGGTTGAGTCTAGGTATCTCCTATTTCTCACAGAGCCATATACACCTATTCTGTCCACTCTCACTGTCATTTATTGTGATCATGTTCTATGCCCAGGAGGTTGACCAATATGAACTACAATCACAAGGTACCTTGCCCTCTGGCTTATAGCAAGGTTAAGCCAAAGGGAAATTGCTGGCTCATACTAAAAAGAGAGAAAAGAAACAGGTTATGGTATGTATCCCCTGATTTCCAGCCTTGAGGGCCACTTTGGACAGCCCTCTCTAAATTTCTCTGTTTTCATAATCTATTAATTTCTCCCTCTCTCTCGTGCTTTAGCCTAAAGGTGGAAGAGAGTGGCTACTACTCATTACAGGTCAGAAATCCCCTAACATGGCATTATTTACATTTTATGCTGAATAAATCTATGTTGCAAGGAGCTGCCCAATGCCTTATAGGAGGCTTAGCAGCATCCCTGCCATCTACCCACTAGATATAAATACCTTTTGTACAGAAACTTACAGATTACTTTCAGTTATTTAATCTCATTTAAGCTCCAGAACTGTGTAAATAAATGTTGTTATAATCATTTTTACAGATTAGAAAATGAAACTTATAGTTATACTACCTAATAATCCTGTGCCTAAAAATTCTACAAAGAAATGGTACATATGAAATTTTTAAAACTCAAATGATAATCTAATTCTCATTGTACTACACTGGCCTTATAAACATTTACTAAACTAAACTTCCTTTTATGACTATTTTCCTAAATGCCGGTGTTTTATCATCAGGATTCACTGGTTGCAGATAAAATACAAAAGTCATAGTGGAGTTCTCTGCGCATTATATTAAATGTAAGTGACATAGTCAATCATCTGTTATCTCTTTTTCTTCCTCTTAGAAGAGGAGTGTTGCAGGCATGTTGTACTGACAATTGGAATCCTTTTCAAAGATAATGTATCCTGAACCTCTTCTACATAAAAAAGACCACCAGACAATAGAAAAAAAAAATAGAATAACTGCAGGCATGCTCATGTATTTGGTGATTTCATGTTAAATCAAGAAGGATGCTTAATGCATTTCAGAGTTCCAGAGACCAGTCTAGCTTTCCTCCCCTCTTCCTACTACCATGATGAAGAAGAAATCTTGCACTGGTTGAAATTTTCTCATTCAGACAAGACACAAACTGCTATCAGATTTTAAGAAATGATGTCAGCCATGTGTGCCATGAAAAAAGTTAAAAATTCAAAGCAACAACAGGTAATATTTCCATTAGTATCTGAGGGGGCATTAATTGATGAGAGTGGTAAAATCAAACCTTTTCTCCATAGTCAATATTTCTCTTTTACTTTTTCTTTCTTTTGTTTTAGAGGGAGACATTATCTTGGATTCATTATCTCCAAAGAAAATGCATATAGGAATAAACTGAATGCATTTGAGGAAGCTATGACTGAATGGCCTTCTCCAGTTCATAACATATCCCTTCCCCTATTGATAAGTACTAGTATAATAATGGTTAATATGGACTCTTGCAAGAAAAAAGATCATACGACATAGTTGTAAGAGAGGAAAGAATTATGACTAGTGCCAGATATAACTGCATCTTATTTCCTTTAAGATGTCCCAGAGAACACCCATCAGGCCATCCCTTCAGTGGCATCATTGTCAGGCCACTCCTCAGGGAGTAAAGACATTATCTTCTGTTGAGTTCCTGTGTGTCCCAAGATGTGTGCATCGTTATCAAATTTAACCCTCACAACACCCCTGAATGGCCAATATCACATGTCAATTAACGATATTGCTATTCTCAATGTTCAGATGGTACTGCTATGATTTGAATATGTCCCCCCAAAATTCATATATCAAAAACTTAATTGCCATTGTAATAGTATTAGATGGTAGGGCCTTTTAGAGATGATTAGGTTATAAGGATATTCATCTCACAAAGAGATTGATGCTTTGTTTCAAGTGGATTAGTTATCTCAGGAGTGAGACCCTGATAAAAAGAATGAGACTGGCCCCATTTGTGCTCTCTCACGTGCTCACTCACCTTGTGTTGCCTTCCAACACGAGATGACTCTCTCTAAACGCCTGTGTCATGCTCTGGGACTTCTTGGCCATCAGAACTGTGAGCCAAATAAATCTTTTTTCTTTATCAATTGCCCAGTCTGTGGTATTCTGTTATAGCACAGAAAACAAACTAAGACAGATATTGAAGCTCAAAGAAGTAAGATGAGACCTACTGTACCTCAAGCCTGGTCTCACCACCCCTTCTTGGTCTTCTTGGTCTCTGATGGCAGCAGGTCAGTCAGATCATATCCAACAATCATAGTATTTGTATGTAACAGGCACTTGATAAGTTGAATAAATAGTCTGTAAAAGTTTCTACAGTCTTGTGCTCGTATTAGTGTGAAACCACTAATTTGACAATCTTACTACTAGTCCACATTTCAAAATATTTGACAGCTTTGTATATGAGAATAAACCTTTCATTTTACAGAAAAATAACTGATCACTTAAACTTTTGCTATCTCTGAATTTGTTTAAAATACTAATAAATTATTCTAAGGGAGAAGCAAGATACAGTACAAGTAATAATAAAGTATCTTTTCGGTAATAAAATGTTGAGATTGCACATTAAAAACGAAAGCCTGACTGGAGTCTGCCCAAATAATATTTTGTGGCTTATAACAGGTTGTTATCAAATTTTGGGAATGTCTGCCAATCAGACCTGTAGTATGCAAAACAATCGATCCCCCAAGATGTCCACATCCTAATCCAGGAAACTTGTGAATATGTTACCTTACATGGCAAAGGACAATTAAGATTGCAAATAGAATTAGTTTCTAATCAAATAATCTGAAAATAAAATGTTCCTGGCTTATCCAGATGGACCTAATGTAATCACAGTGTCCTTAAATGTGAGACAGAGAAGCAGAAGAGAGTCAGAATGAAGAGGTAGCAGAAAGATTGTACTAGCCATTCCTGGATTTGAAGATGGAAGGGGATCAAGAGTCAAAGAATGCAGGCAGTCCTAGAAGCTAGAGAAGACAAGAAGACAGATTCTCCTCTTGACCCTACAGAAAGAAACACAACCTTGTCTCCGCATAGATTTTAACCTAGTGAGACCCATTTCCGACTTTTGACCATAAGAGCCGTTTAAAAACAAATAAAAGTTTGTTGTTTTAAGATACTGCATTCATTATAATTTGTTACCGGGGCAATGAGAAGCTAATAAATGAACAAAGTTAAGATTTGGAAGGCACTTGGAAAATTATAATTAGATGCATTAGCCAACACCATGTAGGACATGAATTAGAGGATCCTGGATGTCTAGTACAATCATGCTTCTATTTTCTTAGATCCAGTTCAGTATTAACTATATAAACGCTATGAAAACATTTTAACAACACACAGCTTTTTTCAGCCAATGCCTTTGGAAAATCATAATATAAATTGCCATGATGGAAAAAATAATTCAAAAAATTGCATTAAAATACTTAAAATATTAAGAGACTTCATATATCTTGTTCAAATGATTCATTATACTGCTGTATTCTGATTCACTAAAGAATTCACCACTATTCCAGTGGTATAAATGACCCAGTGATACAAATGACCTATATTTCGAAATCCTCACGTGGGGATAGGCCAGTGCAAGGAAAATCTATTTATGGTTTACTAGATTCTACACAATTAAACTGAAAGAAAGGAGAAGAATAAAAGAAGTCAAATGAATGAAAAGGAAAAAAAAATCCTCTTTCCATCAACCAGACTTAGTTAAAATAACCATTGTGAGAGGAAATTTTTTGGCATCAAGTCAATTTCCAATTTTGTCATTAGTGATGTTAACATATTAGACTACAAATATTTACCAGTGGAAATATCCTCTCAATAGGCTATGCCAACCAAAGCATTAGCTTAAACTATGGCCGTGAGAGAATTACACAGAGATTCTGCAAGGTTTTGTGGAAAGCAAATGGAGCAAACTTCAGGAATAGTCACCAAAAATAAAGACTCAGGAAACTGGAAAAGTTGGCAACATAAAATGCTAGGAAGATTAGAGGCCAAAATATTAAGGCTGGGACTGTAACTAAAACTAAGGTGAATTGCACTGTGGCGCTCATTCCAGAATATCTACCCCTCTGCTCTCCCTTCATGCTGCAGGGCCTTCCCACCAACGCTAATTCCCGGAAAATCAATCTGGTTCTTGCAAAAACCAGACTGAATTAGGATTTTTGTTTACTATCTTTTACCCTGAGGGTGGGCCAGGACACCTTTTAAATGTGGTGGTCTTTCTGCCTGTTGCTTCTTTTTAATAACTTTTATAAATGATAGAAATATAATTTTAAAGTATTTTTGTTGTCATGTAGGCCAGAGTTATCAGCCCCTACTATTTCCTAGAGGTGAGAGGCTTTCAAACCTTCAATTGCTCCAGGATTTGTAAAAATAATACCTCTTTAGCCAGGCACAGTGGATCACACCTCTAATCCCAGCACTTTGGGAGGCTGAGGCAGGTGGATCACTTGAGGTCAGGAGTTCAAGACAGCCTGGCCAACATGCTGAAACCCCGTCTCTACTAAAAATACAAAAATTAGCCGGGTGTGGCGGTGCATGCCTGTGATCCTAGCTGCTTGGGAGGTTGAGGCAGGAGAATCACTTGAACTCGGGAGGCAGAGGTTACAGTGAGCTGAGATCATGCCACTGCACTCCAGCCTGGGTGACAGAGTGACAAACTGTATCAAAGAAAAATAATAATAATAATAACTCTTTAGAAGAAAAATTATATGTGCTTACACACACACACACACACACAAATAAACTGAGTACTTTGATCCTGGGGGATACCAGCACTAAAAAAGAAGTACCTAATTTCCACCAGGACACAAAACCAGGGATCTGTTGTTAGTTACAGCTTTAAAAGACTTCATGCAGGGACCAAGAGTGACAGGAGAAAAGTCGACCAGGATTGTTTTGCCTCCACTGTTTTCCATACTGCATGATGCCCCACATGAGTCCCTTTATTAGAAAGCCTCATGTCAAGGCTTTTTGTTCTTCTAGAATCCTCCGTGAATAGAAATATAACTTGGAGAGGCAATATCTTAAAAGCTGTCATCAACCAGTCACTTAAGCAGGATTATCTGAAAGGCAGCGGATAACAAGTACCAGTGTTAATAGGACACATGATAGGTGCTCCAGTGAAAAGGAGAGCACTAGACACATGAAAAACACCTAAAAATAATTAGAAATTGTAAAAAAAAAAAACATTATAATTGTTCTCCAGATATCCCAGAGCTAGAACACTCTCTACAACCAATTCATGAAAAAAAAAAAAACAAGGTGCAAAAATATGAGATTACATGACTGTTTTTAGAAAAATATAATTTATGACTCAGATGAATTGTACTCTTCAAAGAAGTTGCCAAGGGAGGGTGTAAACATTCCAGAAATGTTTCCATGATTAAAAGCGTCTATATATCTTCTTTATATAAACTCCTTGTTTTTTTGGAAATCGCTTCACAGCATCTGTCCCTCTACTTTAAATCTCCTCGATGATGGCAGAAGTTCCCATCTGAAGGTGATTTGACATCTAAAAATAACTAAAACTCATTTAGAGCCAACAGTGAAGAATTCAGGGTGAACAGTTACAGTGAATAAGTTCAGTTTTGGTCAAAATCATAGAACGACTAAAATACAGTGAAGCTAATGGGAATTGCTCATTAACTGGTTCTAGGATTGACAAATAATTAATCCATTAGCAATCTATTAAAAGCAAAAACCTGTTGAAATGTAAAGGAGGAATGTGGAGAAAAATACATCCCAACTCAGTTCCAGTGAGAATAGTTGACGCCCTATGGCCAAGGTTGAAAGACTGATGCAGGACTGATAAAGGAGAAAGAAATCAAAGCCAGATTCTAACTCTTGTGAGGCAAGTGTCAGGTGTCATCCTTTCTAGGAATCAGTCTGTCCCTCCTCAGGGTACATATGGTTCCCATTATAACCCTTATCATACTACATTATAATTATTATTGAATAAGTCAGTCTCCCTTAAAAGACTCTCGGCTCCTGTTTTGTACTACTAGTGCAATGGAACATTAATAATTGGGAGTTACATAAATGAATGAACAACACCCATTGGACATGTAAATCACGGTTACATTATTATTAAAGTCTTGCTTATGGTCCCACCTTATTTGGAATCCTATGGGTTAATAGAGACACAGCCTAAGGAAACTTTTTTGCTTTTACTGACCTTTAGTTATATGGATCAAGGAATGTTGGAAACTTGTTGATTTTTTTAAAAATATAAATTTGTTAGTCTTTTATGTTTTTTTCAATGTAGCTGGGACACTGAAGTTGAAAAAACATTTAGTGTTCAAAATCCTACCATTTGGCTGCTTGGTACATACTGACTTCTGACTTCCTCTGAGACAGTGAGAAAACAGCTTGGCGGGAAAAATGAAGATAGAGTAAGTGCAAAAGCTTACAGGATGCCACAGGGGAAAGAAAAGAGCAACACCTCAGACTATCATAAACTGACTCTGTTGTAGAGCATTCTAAAGAATCAAGGGAGATACAGATTGCCTACAATCCCATGTCTTTCAGGAAGATTGCCAAGTACCGAATTTCTACTTTGCTCAAGTCATTATTCTAGTAATTTTCCTCCACAACTTGAAACCTAGTGAGATAGTTAATAATACTTATTCTGAAAGCAGCTTTCAAAAATGCCAATATTCTCCCAAAGTTTCAATGCTGACCAAACTGATTTTTTTTTTTAGTTTGCAAAGATAAATTATGACTGAAAACATACAGTAGTTTGAGCTTGTGGAGGTATGCACGTGTGTGTGTGTGTGTGTGTGCGTGTGTGCGTGTGTGTGTGTGTGTGTGTGCGCGTGTGAGAAAGAGAGAAAGATTTAGAGGAAGGATTGAAGGAGCAGAGAATGCTATGTTTTATTCTGTAGCATTTTCCTGAGAAGCCGATATTTTTTCAGGGTTTTTCAACTATAAGTTTAGGAGAAAATGTAGTCAATCATGAAAGTACAGAAAGATACAACTTCCTATCTATATTCCCTTAGTACATTTATTTCTTACTATCTTTTTCCTTTGATAAAAAAGTCCCTCCCAAACCCAGTTTTTTTTTTCAATTATTCAGTAAAAAGGCCCAGCAAGAAACCAGCTTAAGTGATAAAAAAATAAGCCAAACATTTTTTGAACCCCTGAGCAAAATCCTTGATTTTTTTCCTTTTGTAAATTGAGACTTTCCTCTCTAGTTCTGAAGCATATTTTCTCTCCTTTCTTCAATAAGACATTTCAGCTTTTGCGCAGAGTGATAAAATAATATGTCTTCAATTCTCCTCTACAGATGAATGCTAGGAATAAAATGTGACAACGTAACTCTGCTATTTTTGGTTACAAGATATTCTTTTTGAAAAAACTATTTTTTTCCCTAGGAAAATACTTAGCTTCAGTTTTTGGCATCATTATTTTATTTTTGTTTATATTTCCCACCATCTTCCCCAAAGCTAGTTTTTTTCCCAATAATATGTAATAGATATTACATTAATCAATATCCAAAGTGTCACTTTGATTTTTATAGTGTCTTACATTTCCCAGAGAGTATTAAATGAATTAATTAAAGATCAGAGATAAAGAGAAGTTGAATGATTTGCTCAAAACCAGAGATCAAGACTAAAATAAATCTTGTAAAATCTGTATCTACCTCCTAGCCAGGATTGTAACCACTAATACGATGGCATATTGTATGGTAAGTTTGTAGCTTTTAGATGTGAGGATCTTTCTGCATTTCAATTTCTTTTGATATGAAGCAGTATGTGATGAATATTCTTTTTCTTTCTCATATGAAGCCGAATTAAAACAAAATTCACAGCTCAAGTAGCAGCACTCTTTTAGTATACTAATGACAAAGATCAAAAAGGCATCACACCTGTCAACTCTGAACTCCAGGTAAGTTTTGCAAATATGCAGGATACAATAATTAGGACTAGAAACGTTTCTGAATTTCCTTTGTTTAGGCTTCACACAAATTACTCTCATTTTCTTTGCTCAGTATCTCTGTAGCTTAACATGTAGAACCGAGCATTTCTGAAGAGAAATGCATATAGCCATATATACATGTAGGTTGTAAAAGTGCTATATTATATGGATCAATTTGTTTTTTCCAAGCCATGTCTGTTCTTCCTTCACGATGTGCATATGCTATCCTATTAACGGTAATACGACATAGTGGAGACATCAGACACTTCATATCCCTCCAGGGTGTGCCTTCATCTAATGATTAGCAAGCAATATTCTAGATAATATTTTAAATGGTAAGCATAATTCTTCATTAAACTATTTGTCTGGCTAACCAGTGCAGTTACATGATTATTTGCCATTAGGATGCCCTGACTTGTGCTCTGACAATAACTGTTCTAAATTTACCAAAAAAAAAAAGTCAAAAATCATTTCAAAATGAATAGTCATGAATTCTCAAGAACTCATAAACATACATTTTTATTATTAACTGTGTGAGGTGAGTGTTGACACTATTTTTTTACTGAGGACTGAAAACAACTGCCACTTGTCTGGGTGAATACAAAGACTCACAAGTGTATTCCTGGTGTATCCAGGAAACATCTTGCAAGAATGATAATAATAGACACAGAGCAAATCGTGTATTTCATCAAGTTCTTACAATGAGATCATACAAAACACACTGCATCCTTAATCTTTTCTTCTTCTCTTGAACTCTCCTTGAAAGCATACCAATATTTTCACTGAAGTTTATAGATTCAAAATTAATTGTCCACTTTCAGACACTAAATTTGAAACAGCTTTCCAAATCAAGCCAAATTGTTCCAGCCCCTAATTGGCTTATACTCTACTCATATAGTAATTGCAGATTATATTTGTGGTGCCCACAATTAGTCAGCAAATAACAAACACTATTCAACTTCCACAGTTATTTGCCTCTAAGTTGGTTGTTTACAACAGAGAGTTAAACTTTCAAAAGAATGATAAGGAGGTAATCTGTTGCGCATTGGGACCTGCGGGGGATTGGCTGGCTTCCTTACCATTTTAGTATACTTTATTTCCATTCATAGGAAACAAATGCAATAGTGGCAGTATTTTAATATCTATTGTTGGCCAGGTGAAGTGGCTCATGCCTGTAATACTAACACTATGGGAGGCCCAGGCGGGCAGATGGCTTAACATCAGGAGTTCCAGACCAGCCTGGGCAATGTGGCGAAACCCTGTCTCCAACTTTTTTTTTTTTTTAAACTAGCCATACATGGTAGCACACACTTGTAGTCCCAGTTATTTGGAAGGCTGAGGTGGGAGAATCACCTGAGTCTAAGTGACACCCTATCTAAAAAAAGAAAATCTACTGCTGAGTAAACAAAACTCTATAAATGCATAAGTGGACTGAGGAAGCAGCCTCACGTAGTTAATTCACTAGTTTTGAAGTGTAAAATTTTAAATCATTCTAATGATACTCATATCAACTCAGATCATATGTATTAAAAACATATTATATAACTGATCTCAAAGGTATATTACAAAGATCATATTTTGAGATATCTCAGTTGCAAAAAAAAAATCCTACAGTGAAAAGTGTCATCCACACATTAAGAACACAATGTCACAGCAAAAAAAATCACTGCACCATTGTTTTCATAAAGAATCAACTTCAGATGGGCTTTGGTACTGCTTATGTACACTTTAGCTGATTAAAAATGTGTTTCATATTCTTTGAAGAAAAAAGGAAAAAAGCATGTATCATAAAAATGTATATAAATGTTTTAAATATAGAAGTAAAAAGATATTTTTAAAAAATTGCTAAATGACATAGGTCATATTTTAATTGAATATTTAATAATGAACACCTAATTTAGGTAAAACTAGAATCTTGTATAAGTAATTCACTTTCACTTTATTTTCTTTCAAACCTTGTGAAAGCTTAAAAAAAAAGCTCAAGAGAAAAACATATTTTTTTTTTTTGTAAAAAGTAAACAAAATGTACTTAAAGAAAAATCCTAGTCAAAATGTTATTCTCTATAAAAAGGAATTTTCCTGGCCGGGAGCGATGGCTCACACCTGTAATCCCAGCACTTTGGGAGGCCAAGGCAGTTGGATCACGAGGTCAAGAGATCGAGACCATCCTGGCCAACATGGTGAAACCCCGTCTCTACCAAAAATACAAAAAAAATTAGCCAGGCATGGTGGCGGGCGCCTGTAGTCCCAGCTGCTCAGGAGGCTGAGGCAGGAGAATCACTTGACCCAGGAGGAGGAGGTTGCAGTGAGCCAAGATTGTGCCACTGCATTCCAGCCTGGCGGCAGAGCGAGACTCCATCTCAAGAAAAAAAAAAAAAAAGACATTTTCCTATCCTGAATCAATTCGCAATCAACAAAAATAATGAAAATATATTTTCCTACCTGCACTAATGATATAAATAACAAACTATATACACAATGAGTGAATGGAAGAATATTGAAATAAAATAATGAAAAAGAAAAAATATTTTATGAAGTGTTTATCAAAAGCACAGGATAGAACTGGTCTAATATGCATCTTCCCATCTTTTGTTTTGCATAAGGTAAGGTTTAAGGTGAAACTATTTTTTTAAGAAATTGGACTGAGTGACCTAATTTTAAAAACATAGTACAAGATACTAAAATAGCAAGGTTGGAATATCACTGAAGGGAAGAGAAGCAAGAGAATCCAATTCCATTCTCACAGAATTAGTTTGTTGTAAAATAGATGTATTTCCTCTACTTCACATATGCACAGTGGTGGACAGAGTGGCCTCTGCAGCCCAACTGTCCGTACCTAAACCTCAGTTTTATCATTTTACAAATTGTGTGACCATGAGCAAGTTAGTGAACGCTGCTGCACATTGCTTTGACAGCTACAAAATGAAGATAATTATAGGTGTTACTTTATCGTTGTTATCACTATTTAATGAGTTAATATATGTAAAATATGTTGACCCGTGCCTAAAATATAGTGTGCAATGTAAGTTTAGCTATTCATGTACTTATATATCATTTATATACTATTTACATATTATTACACTAAAACCGAAACTCCATGAAGGAAGAAACTTGTTCCTGTTTCATTTATTACTTTTTCTCCAGTGCCTGGAATAGACCTTAACCATAACTGGCATATAGTAGTGATTCACTATTTTCTTTCTGAAATGTCAACCGCGTTACCTCTTTGTGTGTGTTTCATGTATGCATATGTATATATGCATATGAATATGTCCACTATATATAAATACATATTCACATGCATACATTCCTTATTGAAGGTAAAACATTAAAGAAAACATCAAGTTTTAGTAACAAAGTAAATTGTAATGCCCTTGAACTAACAGTATAAGCATTAGTTTTGGAAAAATCCAGACATTACCATGCATTGTTCCTAAATCCAACAGAAATGCCATCTCTGTATATGAAATTGATCCTTGTGTTCAACAGTGAAATACACTGAAACAGATTTAGATGCAATTAAAAAATATATATTTGTTTATACCATCATTACTGCCATTTCCCTGAACAAGGGAACTGTTAAAGTTTCTAATATTAATTGTAGAGGGTCAAATGTAAAATTAGCTCTAGAAGCTTAGAAAGATACTTCTTAGAAAAAGTCTACTCCCTGTTATATTTTGTTGCCTAGAAATGCTGACCAAAAGAAAGAGAAGACTAAAATTCCCCTTCCAGACTTTGATGAGTTTATCCTGTATTACCCTCACAAATTTGGCACTCCTACAGCACACTGGACACACATATACATACATATATACATATATATATATATATATATATATATATATAGTTTTAGGTTATTCATTATTAATTTTATCATGGGAATTTTTTATTTTATTTTAAACATTGTAAAGTACAAAGGGAACAAAAGCATAAGTTTTAATTTGTTCATGGATTGGTCTCATGATAAAAAGTGTATTGCATGCATACATAATAATAGTGAAGAGTCACTCAGAGCATGGTACCAGCCTCAGTTACATGCCTGGCAGTTTCCATACGCCATGAGAAATCAGACCCACTGGATCTATGTCAGACCAATTATGCTACTGTGCGTGAAAATCCACTGAGATTGCGCTTTCATAAGAGGAATTATTAAGTCTGCGTTTCTGTTTCAACTGACTCCCTCTCCACTTAATTCCTATTGCTTTTCATTTTAATGCTGAAAATGCACTAAAATTTTAAGACTAAATATGAACATTGCCATTAAAAAGAACTGTTAAACTTGTGAAACAGTTTTTAGACTGTTTCATGTAAATGTTGATTTCACATTAATTAATATACCTTCATGCACTTATTGGTTAGCAGAATTTTTAAAAACTGAGATGTTATGTAATGTCAGAAATCTCCATGAAAGCTTAACATTGCAGGCAACAGTCAGTGATGTGCCTAATAAGTTAGATATAGTAAGCTAAACGATGTATTTTAAATTTGATGCCCATGCAAATGTGGTATAGATTCATATATTTTTCACAAAAGCAATAGCAATTGTACCTTTTTTTTTTCAGTTTAAGAACACATCGATAAGTTGGTTTTTGGAGCTCATCAAGGCAAGGCAAGTTTCCTTTAAAATGGGAAGTATACTGTCCCAGAAATGGACAGGTTGTGTGTAATAATGACAAGCTCATGAGGAAACAATGGTCCAGTCCAACGTGTTTCTGCTCAGAACAAAAATAGATTCCATTACGGACTAAATTATGTAATGTAATCCCCAATGTGACTGTACTTGGAGATAGGGCCTTTATGGAGAAAATTAAGGTTAAATGGGCTCATAAAGTTAGGGCTCTAATCTGACAGGACTAGTGTTCTTATATAAAGAGGAAGAGACACCAGAGCTTTCTCTCTCCACTCAGGCACAGAGGAAGGGTCACCTGAGGATGCAAAGAGAAGGCAGAGACCTACAGCCAGTAAGAAAGACCTCATCAGAATTTGCCGGCACCTTGACCTGAGACTTCTAACCTCCAAAACCAAGAGAAAATTAACTTCTGTTTTTTAACACACCCGGTCTGGGGTATTTTTGTTATAATATCCTGAGGAGACTCAGACTCTCTACTAACCTGGAATTTTTTTAACTGTAAAAAGGAATGTTATCAAATTATTGTGAGTGTTTCCTATACTACCTAGTTTATGACACAAAGCTTTACCTCTCCATCTTTACCAGGGACATGTCAATAGCACTGAAAGTCATTCTCACTATACCCAGTGCCTATTGGTATATGTGGAAGCCCACACCCAGTCGAAGAAACTTGATCTGAAATTAGTGTAACTTTGAAGACAGTCACTAGGATAAGAAGGTATCACAAGATCAAACAAGTGATGTGTAACACATACACACACACACACACACATATGTATACATATATATTTTTTGAGACAGGATCTCCCTCTGCTACCCAGGCTGGAGTGCAGCAGCGTGAATGCGGTCACTGCAGCCTCAACCTCCTGGGTTCAAGCGATCCTCTCACCTTTGCCTCTCAAAGTGTTGAAATTACAGGTGTGAGCCACTGCAACCAGACTATATTTTAAATATAATATATTGAAAATGCCCCCAAAAGTGTAAATGCAGCTGAAAAAGAGGTTAGAGAAATTCATAGATAATTAGAAATATTCTCTTCAGTTGCTTTCCTGCTTCAAAAAGTTGCTAATGGTTTATATGACTCCCATAAACTCTGTCATGTAATCAGAGCAGGAGTTATAATCTAAAGTGACAGAAGAGGAGTTTCCAGAGACTTCAAGACTTGAAGGGGACTTCACAAGGTCACACCAGCCAATCAGTGACTGAGCTGGGGCTAGAAGGCAGATTTAGATTCCCTCATCCAGCTTTAGTTTTCTATGTTTCCAGAGACCTTTGAGGACTAAATCAGTAAGAAAGTGGTAAGAATTTCAAAAGCTCTAACTCCAAATTTCACTAGCATAGCTTACATTTTGCAATCAGAGTGGAGAAGAGGGGTTGGTGTTAAAAACTCAGGTTTCTAGGCTATAGAACAGACTTCCTAGAACTGAATTTCTAAGAATGGGGCATGCAAAACTTGCATTTAAAATGACATTTTTGTCAGATAAAAATCACACGTCTATTACACTTGGTTAACATAGCCCCACACCACATTATGAGAATTATGAGTTCATCCCGATTTTTTTATTAAAAATAGTTTTAATTCCATTTACTCTTTATTGTTGAATGAAATATATTTATATAATTTTTACATATTTTTATAAATGAAATATATTATCTATTATATATTTATATAAATGAAATCTATTATCTCTCAAATTATTGAAATACTTAGTCCATCCAACCAGTATGGGGTAGGAGAGCCCTTTACATTTGCTCTGCTCTAAATATTCCACAGATTTTTGTCGTTTGTATTTTTTCAAGTTTCCTCTAACAGTGAAAAACAGGCCTTCATTACCCTCTGTAAGTCTCAGCTTCCTCCAGTTAAGTCAGGGTAAGAAACCACGGCGTGGCAATAATGTGTCAAAAAGTGGCAACTATTTTTTACTACACTTGTCTAATACAACAGTAGAGAGGAGGCAGGTATGGTGCCATGCAGTTTTTCTACTTTCTTTTTCCCCTTTTTCTTCTTTGTTCCCCTCTTTCTCCCATAAGTATGAGCAGAAAATGAATGGAGACAAAGCAGTTAGACTAGATATTCTCGTCTGAAAACAAAAACCAAACCCAAACAAGCCACTTGGTCTAAATGGAAGGAAGTGAAGGTTTCCTACTTCTTCACATTAATCTTGCAATCATATTTCATGATGTTTACTGGCATCCTTATGGTCACCAAGGCCCTGGTCCAAAATTCCAGGCCACAAACATTTGCTTTTGTCAGGCTTGAACATCCTTCTCTGATATAATCTCACCCTACCTCCCCAACTCCTCACTAGAATTCAAAACACCTTAACACAGTCTCAGTCTTCTAAGCTACTCAAGGTTACCCATCTTTCCTCAAGGCCCCAATCAAAATTCCCGTTTCTTAAGGACTATTGATCTTTGTGAGTGACTGACCTAGTTATCCACTTAGAGCAGCTTACACCCTGGCGAGCTAAAGGCTGAAGCAAACTCCTTCAGAGATCACTTATGGTCGTTTACACTTTAAAAGAGGAGTCCTTCGAATATTCTGGGCTGCTTAGAAGTGACTTTCAGTTGCAAGGCATCCCTCTGCTCTCAAATCACTGCCCATTGCTCTCAAGATACAGCATATTCCTCTTTGCTTAGTAAACCAAGATATGCCGCACCTCACCTTTAAACATGACTGCTTGGCCGGGCGCGGTGGCTCAAGCCCGTAATCCCAGCACTTTGGGAGGCCGAGACGGGCAGATCACGAGGTCAGGAGATCCAGACCATCCTGGCTAACACGGTGAAACCCCGTCTCTACTAAAAAATACAAAAAACTAGCCGGGCGAGGTGGCGGGCGCCTGTAAGTCCCAGCTACTCGGGAGGCTGAGGCAGGAGAATGGCGTAAATCCGGGAGGCGGAGCTTGCAGTGAGCTGAGATCGCGCCACTGCCCTCTAGCCTGGGCGACGGAGCGAGACTCCGTCTCAAAAAAAAAAAAAAAAAAAAAAGACTGCCTGACATTAGACTGAATAATATCTGCAGGAACATATCAGCTGACGAAAACAGAGATTCGTGCGTGTGTTTGTGTGCACATGTATCTATATCTTCTCCAGATAATGATATTCAGAAAAATGCTAAAAATCTGTATGTTTTTGTGGTTGTTCTTCGTACCCCCTCAAAATGTCAAAGTGTACTGCACGACCAGTGTTTCTCTTACTTGCCTCAAACATTTGCTTTAGTTTAGCTTGTCTAAGGCTTCCGTGCTTACACCACCAAGGAGAAGGGAAGTGGGGAGATCAGAGAATTGCCCATGTGCTACGGAAACAAGGGTCACACACCACACAAGGAAGGCAGGGACTCCGGCCAACACAGCAGGTAGACTTTCATGTTGGAGACACCCACCCAGCTGGGGCAGAAAACAGCAACGATGAGGCTCTCAGAGCCTGATATAAAATAGCCACACCATATTTCAACAACCCAATGTGGATGGATCTGCAGGCTACCTAGCAACAAAGCCCAGGCCCTTTGTTTATTTGTTCAACAAACATTTATGAGTGCCTCCTCTAAGCCCAGCACTCTACTGGACACTGGAAATACTGTGATGGCAAGAAAAAACTTGACGGCAGTCCCTCTGAGCTTCATGTCTCCCTTGCCTCATATATATTATTTCTTAATTGTCCTATGTACGAAGACAGGGAACTTACTCTAGTTGTTGCTGTATCTTCACTCCAAAGCTTTGCGGTGTGTACTAAAGATATAGAAAATCATGGCCAGGCGTGGTGGGTCACGTCTGTAATCCCAGCACTTTGGGATGCTGAGGTGAGTTGATCACTTGAGGTCAGGAGTTCGAGACCAGCCTGACCAAAATGGTGAAACCCCATTTCTACTAAAAATACAAAAAATTAGCCAGGCATGGTGGCAAGCACCTGTAATCCCAGCTACTAGGGAGTTTGAGGCAGGAGAATCGCTTGAACCTGGGGGGCAGAGGTTAAATTAAGCTGAGGCTGTGCTGCTCCACTCCAGCCTTAGCCACGGAGCCAGACTCCATCTCAAAAAAAAAAAAAAAAAAAAAAAGATACAGAAGATTAATACATTTTCTTGAAAATGAATGGATTAAAAAAATCAGGCACATCAAAGAAAAGTGTTTTGCAAAGTTGCAGATAGAAAATTATTCCCAGAGAGATATTTCCAACTGTGGAATTGCTCCCAAAAGACTTTGGTAGGTTTTCTTTTAAGATAACCTAAAAAATAAAGTTAGAGGGCCGGGCGTGGTGGCTCACTCCTGTAATCCCAGCACTTTGGGAGGCCGAGGTGGGCGGATCACAAGGTCAGGAGATCGAGACCATGGTGAAACCCCGTCTCTACTAAAAATAGAAAAAATTAGCCGGGCGCAGGGGCGGGCGCCTGTAGTCCCAGCTACTCGGGAGGCTGAGGCAGGAGAATGGCGTGAACCCGGGAGGCGGAGCTTGCAGTGAGCCGAGATTGCGCCACTGCACTCCAGCCTGGGCGACAGAGCGAGACTCCGTCTCAAAAAAAAAAAATAAATAAAATTAAAAAAAATAAATAAATAAAGTTAGAGTTATAAAGTAATTTGCCTAATTCTTGAGGGTTTTGTTTTTTAATCACATATGTGGCTGTAGTTTATAAGTTCAGTCGAAAATTGGATCTCCAAATTATACCAGCAAGGGTTTTTTTTTAGTAGTATGAAGTACAGTTTGTGACTCAAAAAGTTTGAAAAACTGGACCTGTTTTAAGGAATTCTTCCATATTCCAAAACATACATTTCAAAACTTCCCTCAAATGTTTTTGGTATTCTTGAATTATGACCGAATATTTTTTCATAGACTTTATAAGGTTATTAAGCTAGCTAGTTCCATCAGAGTCGTGAAAAAGCTGTTCATTATTTCAGTATCCTTACCTCAGAATACTGGTGGTCTTCCTCACAGCTTGTTCTGAGGCACAAGTAAGCAAACACGCATTCAATGTTTTGAAACATAAGAGGCATGATACAAATATAAACTCTTATTTTTCTGCCTGCTGTCGTGGTGGACACCTGTACTCCCAGCTACTTGGAGGCTGAGGCAGAAGGATCCCCTGAGGCCAGGGGTTCGAATCCAACCTGGGCAACATAATGAGACACTTGTCTCTTAAAAAAATAAAATTTCTAAATAAAATAAACTATTCTTTTTCTGCCCTGTTATCATCTTTATAATACATTAATTCCCTGAGGCCAAAGACTCTATCTTATTATTCTTTTAATACCAGGACCGGTACTGATAGATCAAAGAAACGTTATCCAAAGGATGAACTACTCTAAAATAGACCAATCTCTAGCATCTCATATTCCTTCTCAGATTTTGAAATGGAGAATTAACTATTGTCTTCTAGTTTAAAATAAAATATCCACATGCTAAAATATATAGGATAATATGTGGTTTGCTCTGTCTTCATCTGTCCACTGTCCACAGGCACCTCCGTAAATGGTACGTTCCAGTAATTACAAAGGAGACTTACTGACCTAGACACCTGAGTTTGATAGCAACAACTGGGTGAGGGGTAACTGGGGAGGCGCTGGGCATGTTAAGGGACTGGGAAGGGGGACTGGGAGTCTGTATCTGTTCAATAAACCAATGGCATGTGTTCAAAGATTTTTTTTAATCACAAGAAGAGTAGAGGAATGATAATAAACTTCTCAAAAGCTTTCTGCTGTTGATAAATGTTGCTGTAATCAGCATGCTGTTGATCATTCTGATTCAGCTTAATAGTACACTAAAATCCTTGGGAGTGTTAGCATTATTTTTTTTCCTGCTTTGATTTACTATGTTTTTCCAATCATAATAGTAAATAGCCATAACTTCCTACCCCAGTCTAGAGTGCTGGTTCTCAAACATTTTCAAATGCTTCCACAATAAGACAGATTCGTAACCTAACAACCAAGAACAGAAACACACACCTCCACACAAACACAACTGAAACAAAAATTGCACAAGACAATATTTACTGCTACTATGGGTGATGTACTCTGTATTTTTCTATTTTATTTTGTACTTTTCTAATTGTGGTAGAGACTCAATAAACTGATTCATACTTCAAGAGTGTGTTGCAACCTATTTAGAAAATGCTAACCTACAATGTTCTTCTTTGTGAAGGTATTCATAAATATCACTTCTATGTGATTGCACATTAAATTAACCCAAAATTCTAGACTTTTTTTTTTCTGTAATTTGTTTTTCAGTTGATGTGACTTGTTACAGGATTTACATTTGAAGTATGTCTACTGACGTTTACTACTTGGAATGAGGAAAACAAGCATTTTCAAGAAGCAGACATTGGTACAGGTTCCTTTCACACTAGTCCTTGTGTTCAAAACAAAATGGGAGGTTAAGGATAATTAAGTTTTATACAGAAATCTTACTGTACTTGCAATGATGTTTCTGAAAAGTCCCCTTTTGCGAGATTAAATACACAGCTTATGAAACAAAAATCCTCAGGTATACATTAGAGATTCACAGGGGTTATAGTGCATTTCCTATCACTTCCAATGTCCTTCCAATATTTATTTATTTATTTGTCTTAAACAGCTCTTATATTGAGAGTGATTCACCAAAAGATCTTGAGAATTTGGCATTCTTGCTTCCAAAATTTATGGAAAATTCTAATAGGGCAGACAGCATAGTATGTATTATAAAATTATTAAATGTTATATATGGAACACTTATTTTCTAGGCTCATAAACACATATGACATAACAAATAAAGACATAAACATATAAACATAAAGATATAGAGGGGTCATGCAGATGACTCCCTGACCTACCTATAATATTGCTTATACAACTAAAATTCAGTCACTTACTCTCTCAACAATATGCAACATGTTGAACTCTTTGAAGCTGCTTGAGTTTATGTTATCTGACATCAAACAGGATGTTTAATAAATATGGACTTCTGATGAATATAGTCCATAAAGAAGAGAAAGCCACATATTCCTTCCGAATGTGACTACAGTGACTTTAGCAAATCAAACTGAAAAGTTCTGAATTTTCTTAAGGAATTAAAAAATAAATTCAAAAATGATATAAATATTTTGGTCACTATTTCAAGATTAAGAAAAAAGTCAATCCGTGCTCATTATAAATATAAAAAATTAGTTTCTCAAACTTGCTTTACAGATAATATTTTATAAATATTGCTCAAAGTTCTAGCATATATACATATATATATATGGAAACACACACAAACACACAAAACAGCATTTAAAAATACATGCACAGAATGAGCAAAATATATTATCCTTCACCCTAACAGAACTATCTGACTGGCCTGTGATTACATGGCACATAAAAATATTGATCAATTTAGATTTTTATTCAAAATCAGTGTTTAATGTATTAAAGACAAAGATATGAGAGAGTGAATTTCCCTTTGGTCACACAAAGTCTCAAACTTATTGTTGCAATATGTTTTTGGATTTTTTTAAGACGTCACTATTAAGTCTAATAGGTACTAACCGCCTCTTTAAGAATGGAATTCCTGGTGACTCAGACATCCATTAGTAGCACATTTCTGCATTACTACTATTTCATACATTTTTTTTTATTTTCATACTATTTTTCCGCATATGAAAAAGAAAAAGACTCAAACATAAAATGTACAACAAGTGGAACAAGCAGTGATTGGCTGACACCCCACGGCCAAGGGCAGGCTCCAGCAGGTTTCGGAGTAGAAAGGTCATCACAGTATGGTGCATAATGGAGCATCATATTAGAGTGGAATTCAGCCAAACACAGTAATGTATGGATGTAGACGCATCTGAAAGAAGGAAAATAAAGATTTATGCAGGTAAAAAAAAATCGATAAAGAAATTTTCCCCAATGTCTTATGCCCAATTGGAAAGCTATAGTAGAGATTGAGGAGCAGAGAAAAACTTTAATGCCAATTTTGTGTTTGTAAATAATAAACACGATTGGGGGTGGGGGAAGTTAACTTGTCAGAGGAATCCTATTTGGGAGCTTTAATAGCTTTTTGTTTGTACACAGCATTAGAGTTCAATACAAACATCACTACATTCCTGAAGCTAAACCTTTATTCCGCCTTTAAAACATTAATTCACCAGAAGTGATAATTAAGATTAGTTTTAGTGGTTTCAGCTAAATTCTTCTTAGAATGTGATTTTTCCCACAACACTAATGCTAAATAAAGCACTGTGTAATGTACCGCAAAAGAGTCACTGCTTTAGAAAAGATTCTAAGGGTTTTTTAAAAATAAGAAAAGCAAAGCTTACTCTAGATGTATGGGAACAGCTCTTACTATTTCTTTAGAGTCATAGTAAATAAATGAATGGGAAACTTTGCCATAGTCTAGAAATCAATTATATACTCCTTATACATAACTATTTTAAACAAAATTGGTTATATATATATATATTTAAAATACTGTATATAATTATACTAAATCTCCTACATAGCCTCCACCACCACACCCTCCCAGGAAAGAAAAGATGTTAAAATGTCTGATGGAGTAGATTGCTAAGATGAAGTAATGTCTTTGTCACACACGATATTTAGTTTTAAAAATAGTTCAGATTTTATGTTTAAAATTAATAGATTCAATAATTTATATTTTGTCACTGTGCAAATTTAGAATCTAGTACACTAGATTGGCTAACTGCCTACCAAGGAAGCAATCCAATTGAAAACTAACAAAATGGATTATTCTTCTAAAAACTTGCTAGAAAACAAATTAAGAGAAAACATTCGTGCATGACTGTGTGTTAAGGATGCTACTAAAAGAAAATGTATGTGCAAAGTTGATAAAATGCGAACAAGCCCAGAAGCCAAAAGTAATTATCAATATTGATGGAAAAGGTAAAAGATTATCACAATTAGAATGCATAAAATATTTCATACATAATGTGTAGAATGTTTTAATTCTTTTCTATTTAAGTGAATTTTTACTGAAATATACTAAATGCTAGGAAGGAACTTATGTCTGTTATCACTGTTGTGCTAATATTTAAAATTCTGTCAACAGAATATACGTTCTTAACCATGTTAAGATGCTTGACTCTATGTTATCAATTACAATCCTATATGAGGGAAAAGAATTATTAACTTATTTTAAAATTCTGTAAATTTTGAATTATATTTTCCTAGATAATTTTACACAGAAGAACTGGAGCCTAAAGCAGAATTATAGTCTATTGTAAAGATGTCAATCTTCATAGCCAAATATATAGTCATAAATAAGTAAGTAAATTTCAACAGATTTCTACTGCAATTGAAAGTTACCGAAATTCAGGTTTTTTTCCCCCAAAGGTGGTATGATCAGATAAATAAGAATACTGGACACTACATTCCATGACTTGGACTCTAGTGCACATTATATCCCTGATAATTTTGTAATCCCAATCAAGTCACTGTTTCACGCTGGGCCTCAGTCTCCTCTTCTATTAAAATGAGGGGACTGTTTAACACCTTGTAATTCTAAAATGTGATGATGCTAGTGATTTTAGGTACAGTCATTAAAATGTTGATTATAGTATATTTTATTTCAACATTGTGTATGTTTAAGTTAGATATTTTCACATATTAATCTATAAACATCATGACTAAATAAGACTAATACAGCTATAAATGGTATGCACGAATACGTGTGTTTACGTCTGTGTGTGTAGTTTGTGATATAAACCTTGTTCATGCTTTTCCACATATGAGATAGGAAATTACTCAAAGATAGAAAGATAAGAAAAAATGATTTTGCTCTATGTATTGTACTAGATGATTTATTAAAGTATTTAAACGGATTTTGTGTTCTTATAGCTAAGTCATTAATTGGTTTAGGATAAGTTTTGGATAAGGTTCAAATAATCATGAGGACTTCCATATAAATTGGCAAATTCATTGCTGATCAAATCAATGGATGACATTTTCCTTATTTCATAGACATCCAGAGATCCAGATAATGTTGCTTTACTAGATGAGTAAAGACACAGCCTAACTTCCATCAGCTATTAGTCTTTTGCTTATGGTATCAGGCCAAATGTAACAGAAATTTCACCATACGCAGATTCATTGTGCCTTATGAAAACATCCTTGGTTATAGACAGGAGAAACACATTGTAAAAATTATGCTTACAGAATGAGCACTGGAAGCTATGGTTGGCATCACTATGTAGATGCATTTCCACTAAAGAATATATATATACTCTCTCTATATATATATATGTGTGTATATATATACATACACACACACCCACACACACAAACATAAATGAATTGACATTTAGTTTTCTTATTGCTTAATACATGACAGCAAGTCAACCATTTGCTTCCAAAATTGAAGCAATTAAAAAGATAAGTTCTCCCATATTTTTTCACTAAGTATAAAATGAATATATTGAACATAATTTGATCATTAAAGAGAACATTATGAAGACAAACTGTGAAACTGTCACTGAAGTTAATGTAAATTATTTGTATTTCAGGATCAGCTGCAAATGGATTTTAAAATGGGTGTTTATTCAAGCTAAGTTCTTGCCAAAAATAAATTACCTTACTTTCCATTTACTAAATACAATAAAATTTTTACTTGTAAGTGCATTATCTAAATAACAGCATATCAAGGATAAGCTCAATAGAATTCAAGAATAATAAGCAAAATTGTACTTTTCATACTATTACTCTTTGGGGGGATTACATTATTTTAAAAGAAAATTGAAAAATGCTTAGCACATAGTAAAATACCGAAGACTTAAACAGAAAAATAGAATGCATTTGCCTTTACGTTATGAATGAAAAGCACACTTGTACTTCTAGTTCACAAAAGTTTAACAACCACCAAGACCAGGTTTACCAAGGAAGAATGAAACAGAAAAGTGGATACTTAATCTCAGTAATGCTGTCAATGATCCACATTTTGCTCAACTAAACACATTATTTAGTTGAGAGCAAAGGCTTTTGTTGGAAATGCAAAGGTATGAACTATGAAAATTTGGGCTACATCATCAGTGAGTTTTCTAAAGCGTGAATTTCGGAAATAATTCCAGCAGCTCTACCACACACATCTCCTAGAGTCTGCCAAAGAGTAACTATAGAAGCTTGATTTGAATGCCTCTCAAGTCTATGTAAACAAAACAAAAAGTAAGAGGTTAAGGGAGAGTATTATTTTCAAACTTCTATTTCTACAAAGCTGTTTAACCTATTATAATGAAAACAACAGGACTTAGGTACAACACTTTAAAATGTCTAATTTTCATAAAGATAACACTCTTAAGAAACATCACTTGAATTTTTTCACAAATAAAGAACTGCAATAAGGCAATTCAGGAAAACTATAAATAAAACGAAGGCTTTATGTAAAATGAAATCTCAATTTTTAAATTAGACCCTGCTATATGGAATTGAAAGAATACAATGGTCTAATTTTACCTTAGATAAATCCATTTATCAAAAGAAGGAAATTACTGCGAAACCTTGTATTCTTTTTTTTTCTTTGATTAAATCAGGTTTAATCAAAGAAAATATATTTTGGTAGTTCCGTAAAAATTAAAGTGCATATATTTTAAAAATAAAAATAGGAAATTATCTACTTATGGCACAAACAAAAAGCAGAACAAAAAGGATTCTATTTATGTCAGATGTCAAAACGGAATGTAACTTTGTAAATGGATCCCTTGACCCTGACAGCAATATTGAGAAGATGAAGCATATCCATTACTATTACTAATTACATTAAGGGGAATGTGTTTCATTTGCCTTTATTTCATTTTAGGTCAGCTATTTACTTGTGATTAAAAGTGTATTCTTCTTCTGAATACCTAATGACAGAAAAGTTTTCCAAAGTCACTTTTGGCAAACTGTGTGATTCATTCCAATTGCTTTGAAGGTTTTCTCTTTTGGAATATGGACTGCTTTCCTCAGTTAAGAGGCTAACACCATATATTGGTTTATTTATAAGCATATCACTTTGCCTTTTAAATAGGATGCCAACAGTCTTGATATTAGCTGTTTTAAATATTCAAGAACATAGAGCTAACCTCATCTGATGAGCCAAATGAAGCTTAAGTGACAGCACAGAACATATGAACTGTTTGCATAAAATATCGGTAAAAGTGTCACTTGATATGTCCACTCAAAAGCATAAGATTACACAATTCAGAATGCAAATGCTATCCAGCCACAGGACAGAAGTACCATTAAGATAAGAACCGAGAGGTAAACATTCTGCAGACAGAGCTCTTCACACTGCTTTGCATTACGTATTAACTATTTTCTAGAGAAATGTCTACAAATCTCAATTTATTTTGGGGTGTTTATAAGTAATCTGTAAAATGTGCTACCATTTTAGCTAGAATCTTCCTTGTTTACAAAACTGATAAAAGCACCAAAACAATACAAAAATCAGCTTCTAACTCCATGTAACACAATAATACAACAGATATAAACACTCCACTATGTTAAATGTTGGTTTAAAATAAATAAATAATTCAAATTCATATACACCAAAGGACATATTTTCAAAAGCCATTTAATGCAAATGTAGTTCGAACTGGTGTTTTCTTGGATTGCATTTGTTATTAGATATAAAAGCTTATTCAGACTGTTTCTCCTTATCTGAATAGCTATAGTAAAGTACTATATATAGAAAATATTTATTTAAAAAACTAATTTCAGTAGTCATGAAAGCAATAAAGGATTAATATCTCTTTCTGTACCATCTTCAATGAGGCTATAAAATAACTTTTTCCTTTGCCTCAGTTCTTCTCAGATTCCACATTCCACATGCAAAGCATATTTAATAGAAATTAGATTGACAGTCATAACTGTGTTTCTTGAGATGGGTTCTGACAGTAAGAAATACATAATGTTTTATTAGCTGAGGTTGCTGTACCATGAGACACAGCCCTTTCCAAAAGATCTTATTTATGTGTGGCAAACTTTGGTGGGTATACAAAGTAAACTTTCTGAGGATTGTATATCACACAAGGAAAACTTTCAAAAATAAATTTCAGTTTTGCTTAAGTTCCACCTCAGAATATATGTTTTTTTACTGTTTCTACATTTCACTGAGAAACAATTATGTCAAATATTCCACATAATCTTTACATTCTCAATATATCATAATGCATGCCAAAATAGTCTTGCAGACAGTACATCAATCATGAATACTTTCATTACGTGGCTTAAATAATAAATGGCTCATGCGATGTATTTTTGTTTGCAAACTTTTAATACCAAAGAGGAAGTATGCAAATGGTGACTGCATATCATTATCGAATACTAAATGTATTGATTATTATAGATATAAAAGATTGAAAGTGGTGTTTGGCATGACATTTGCATATCAGTAAATATTTTTAAACCAGCATTTTCATCAAAGTAGTCAGTATTTCAATATCTCAGACTTAGTACTACGTCTGCATGATTCAGCATCTATTTATCTGTAAAATCCTACATTGTAAATAACATAGCTAAAACTTTTATGGTATCCAATTTGCATAGACACCAGTAGTAACTTTAGAAACTTTTTCTCTGGATGCAATTATCCACTTAGTTGCCATAAAAGAAAAATAATTTCAGGTGAAAACTAACCATCTAAGTAATACATACATATTTATTCTGGAAACAAAAAATGTAGTATGAATTAGGGATGTCAAGTGCAAAGAGAACTACAAAATACTGCCTACTCTGAATACTTCCTTCAGCAGTTCAGTGAACCTTAATTCTAACTTGCAAAATACAGTGGTATACCTCTTGTAGATGGCCTTTGCTAAATTAATGGTGCAAAAATTAACATTAAATTACTACTGTTAAGATTTTAATAACTTTAAAAACGAGAAGACAAAACTTTACAGAAGATAATCTGTCTCAGAGTTATTAACCCTCCTAGGGATGTTTAAATATATTTGGGATACATCTTACCTGTTTGCTGTACTTGTTATTGGTTTGACAGCTGTACTCAGAGCAGTGATCTGATCCAATTGAAATGTTGTCTCCTGCTCCCACAAATGTGTTAGCTGGTGGTAGATCTTGTACGGCCTGGTGCTTTTTTCCTGCAGTTGGTGACTGGGGATGAAGCTGAACAGTAGGCAATGGGGAACTAGATTTGTAATGCCTTGCCAGGTCAGGACTGCCAGGCCCACCATTGACAGATCTGTATCGCCCCATGCTTGGGCTATCTGACAGCTTCTCATTGACACTATCATACCTCTGTCCATTTGGTTTAGAAGCCTCTACAGTGACAATGCTGCTGTAGAGAGGCTGCTTAGATTTTTTGTTTTTCTTGTCCTTTTTAGGCTTTTTAGATTTGTCATGCTGTTGGGGTGTAAAAAAGTCTTCGTGATCTTTTTTGCCAGCTTCATAGCCATTTTTAGTTTTGGACCTGCAGTACCTTGCCATCACTACAATTAAGATGATTAGAATCACTGTCATAATGCCAGCAACCACACCAATGACAATACTGAGTCTCTGTTTGCTAATTTCATAGCTTGGGTCGCCAGCTATATCCTGGGTGAGTGGGGTGTGCAAACTTCTAGCTATCTGGGAGTCAATCACAGTTGCATTAGAAACACTTTCATTGACAAACACATGCACCAGAGTCGTGGTGGACTGGGAAGGCTGCCCACTGTCATTCACTTGCACCACCAACCTGTGCAAGCCATAATGCTTTTGGGTGAGTTTTCCCACTAAGGAAACCACACCACTAGTGGGATCAATTTCAAACAGCTTGAAGGGATTCCCTCCCACAATGCTGTAGTTCAGGTCTGCATTGATGCCATCGTCACTGTCTGTTGCCAACACTGTAGCTACTACTGTCCTGACATTACTCGAAGGTGGCAGTAAAGTGTAGGAAATGTTTTTGGGAAGGGTAACCATGGGAGCATTGTCATTTTCATCCATCACAAAAAGCGAAACTGTAGCTGTGGCAGACCTGGGAGGATCTCCCCCATCCACAGCCTTGACTCTGAAAGTGTATGTGGTCTGATGTTCCCGGTCAAAAGACATTGTGGAGTAAATTGTCCCCGTGTCATTTTCAATAGAAAAAATGTTATTGTTCTCCTCTATGTACAGACTCATCTCTGCATTCCGCCCCTTGTCAGCATCCATCACGGTGACCATCCCCACAGGGCTGTTGGGCTGCAAGTTTTCTTTCACATAAAAGGTGAAGACGTCCTGCATAAACTTAGGGTCATTGTCATTCTTATCAGCCACCTGCACAATCACTGTAGTGCTGCCCTGCAGCACGGGGATGCCTTTGTCTTTGGCGTTAACTTTAAACTCATACCTGTCAGTCTGCTCGCGGTCCAGCACCGTATTGACCAGGATGTCCCCAGAATCGGGATCGATGGCAAAGATCCCCATCACAGAGGAGTCCAGCGAGTAGGCGATCTCAGCGTTCTTTCCGCTGTCTGCGTCTGTCGCCAGCACTGTGGCCACCCTCTCACCCGGGATGTTGTTCTCAGGGAAGTAAACCTCCACCACCGACTGGCCGAACACAGGCGGGTTGTCGTTCGTGTCTCCCACCTTCACAATCAGGGAGTTGTTGCTCGAGAGGCTGGGGCTGCCTGAGTCCACCGCCACGATGACCACGTTGAACTCCCGGGTGGTCTCATAGTCCAGAGGGGTCGAGGTGTGCAAAAAGTACTTTTTCTTGTTCTGGTCGCCCTCGGTGTCGCTGGCTGGCTTGAGCTGGAAGGGCACGTCGCCCACCACGGTGCAGGTGACCACCCCGTTCTCGCCTTGGTCTCGGTCGGACACCTGCACCAGAGCGATGGGGGTGTCGACCAGAACGTCCTCGGCTACGTTGGCCACCCCGTCCTTGAGGGGGATGCGCCCAATCTTGCGGATTTCAATGGATGGCACATTGTCATTCTCGTCTTTGATGTTAAGGACCACGGTGGCCTTGTCGGTCTTGGGGGGCTGCCCACGGTCGCGGGCCATGACCGTGAAGCGCAGCTGGTTCACCTCCTCGCGGTCGATCCGGTGCAGGACGCTGAGCCAGCCGGACGTCTCGTCAAGGCGCAGCAGTCGCCTCACCGACTCGGTGGCCGCCCCGAACACGTACTCGATCTGCCCATTGACCCCCACGTCCAAGTCAGCTGCGCGCAGTTGCAGGATGGGGGTCCCCGGGGCGCTGTTCTCAGCTAAGTCGGCCTCGTACACGCTCTTCTCGAAGCGGGGGCTGTTGTCGTTCACGTCGGTGATGAGGACCCGTAGGATGGCCTGCGAGGAGCGAGGCGGGTCGCCGCCGTCGCGCACCCGCAGGGTCAGCTCGTAGGAGTCGCGCTGCTCGCGGTCCAGCGCCCCCTTCACGATCAGCTGCGGCTGCTTCTCGCCATCCGGGGTGTCCGCCACCTGCAGCTCGAACACGCTGCTGCGGCCGCCGGGGTTGGTGCCGCCGCCGCCCTCTGATGCGTCCAGCCGCCGCTTGGAGCCTCCCGAGCCGCCGCCGCTCGCGCCGTTCCCGCCGCCCCCGGGATAGGGGGCGCTGTCGGCCGCCCCGGCGCGCCGGCTCTCGCCGCCGCTGCCGCCGCCTCCGGGCTCCTGGAGCAGCTCGTAGCGCTCGATGCCGTTGCGGCCAAAGTCGCGGTCAGTGGCGGTGGGCAGCAGGTAGAGTGTGCCCACCGGCCGGTTCTCCTCCACCGTGAGCGTGAGCACGGGCGACGGGAAGGTGGGCGTGTTGTCGTTGATGTCGAGCACGATGACCCGACCCTCAAACAGGTCTACCCAGCTCTGCGAGGGCCCGATCACCGACACCTCGAAGTCCAGGAAGCACTCGTTCTCGTCGAAGATCATCTGACACTGGGGCAGCTTCTCGCGGTCGATGCGCCTCTCGCTCGTGCTCAGCTCGCCCGTAAGGTTGTCGATCTTCAGGTACTCGGAGCCGGACTCCAGGCTGAAAGTCACCTCACCCGATCCGGTCACGATGCCCAGGTCTGAAGCCACGTTGCCGATGCGGACGTCGGCGGGGCCCTCCTCGGCCAGCCGGTACCGGAGGAGCTGCTTGGCGGCCGCCAGGCTGAGCGAGAGCGGCAGGAGGAGGCAACAGCCCAAGCACCAGCCGCGCGCCCATCCCGCGGTCCGCATCCTCAGCATCTTCTCCTGCTGCTGCTGCTACTGCTCCTTCTAACCACAGCCCCCTCGGCGCCCCCCTCCTCCGGGGCCGGCCGCTTGCCCTCCTCCCAGTCCTCTCCCCTCTCCCGGAAAGGAAGGAGCGAGAGAGAGGGGAGGGAGGGGGCAAAAGCGGCGTGGAGAGTCGGCCGGGAATGCAGGTGGGAGGGCAGCGATAGATGCTTTTTTTTTTCTCCTGCTTCTTCCGAAAGTTATTGTTTCATAATTCATGCAATGGGTGCTAATCGCCCGCTTGCCGGCCGCCGTTCAGTCGCAGTACTCACAGTTCACGGGACACTGCGCGCCGCGGGTTCGGCGCCCCCCCACCCAGAGTCATTCCCGCAGCGGGCGGAGAATCCCCGGCTCTCGTCCCCGCTCTGTCGGAAGGGGCCAGAACTGCTCCGGCAGACGGGCAGTGGGGCTGGGAAGAGGTGGGGAACGAGCTTGCAGCCTCCCCCGCCTGCCAGCCCGCCGGTCTTTGCTGCTACTCGAGTTGAGTCCAATTCACGTTCCAGACACTCACTCCAAACCCAGGCTCTGCTCCGACTCCGGCCGCCCAGGCAAACGTGAGTCGCTTCCTGCACCAGGCGCTGGGGCCAGCAACAAGCCAGTCTCAACTCCGACTCTGCTCAGGCAGCGGGGGAGCCAGTCAACAGATAGAGAATGAAAAATCCCCCGGCACGTCGCTTCGGGCACGGTGCAGTGGAGACTACTCGCGTCACAGCGCGGTCCGCGTCCGGGTCCCCCCGGCGCGCCAAAGAGAAGCCCGAGCCATCTTCAGAGACGCCCAGAGAGTCAGTCCCTTCTCACCCCGGAGAGCGCGGGTTTCTCTTTTTTCTTAACAACTCTGCGCAAGGTCATTAGTCACGAAGCCGCCGCCTGAAACCGCAGCAGCCTTTCGCCCGCGGGGGCGAAGGCTGAGCCGTGCGCACCGTGCGGTGCCCAAGTTTGGGTTCGCAGCCGCAGAGTCCGTGCCTTTTCTCACCTGCATTCGGCCCGCATGTCGGAGCAGTGGGATCTGCAGCGCTGTGCGCGATTCAGGGAGGAGATTGCAGCCTCTCTCTCTCTCTCCCCGCTCTCTCTCGATCCCTCCCCTCCCTCCCTCCCTTTCTCTCTCCTCCCTCCTCTCTCTCCTCCCTCCTCTCCTTTCCCCTTTCCCCCTCTCCCACTCGCTCTCTTGCACGCTCTCTCTCCTTCCTCTTAGTCCCAATGCAGGGAACTCGAGCTGAACTTGATCCCTTTGCAGTTCAAAGGTGAGCAAACCAGGCTCGGAGCACAGGCGACGTTAGCCGGCGAAAGCGCACGGCTAGGCGTCCCCAACGGCAATTAACAAAGATGCCCAATTCTGTCTGGATTTCCGAAGAAAAGCCAAAGGCTTTGGGGCGGGGGTGGAAGGGGAGGTGGAGTCAGAGACAGCTGCCAAGTAGCTTTAAAAAAAAAAAAAAATCCAGTTTGCCAAGGGGAGAAAAAGTGCCAGTCGTTTGTGGCCTCGGAAGTGCCCTGGCACGGCTGGTGAATTCCGCAGTTGTCTCGTCCCTTTCGCGTCTGGGAGAGTCTGGTGCGGGCGCTCCCGCCGCCACTCAGGCTGCAGCGGCTCGGAGACACTGAACCGCTAGTAGGAAGCTCCCGTTCGCTACCCGCGAGCAGGAAACCCGCAAGTTGCCCAAAGTGGTGGTTGCTGCTGGGAGCTCGCTCGCTCACGGATCAGGCTTGTCCCTGACGCTGCTGCTGCAGCGGCGGCGGCAGTAGCTGCCCAGCCGCCGAAACTACACACAGGGAGAGAGCGAGGGAGGAGGGCCCGGGGTAAGGAGGCGGGAGGGAGCGTCAGCCAGCCTCCGCGCTCGGGAAAGCCCAGCCTCAGCTCCAGGGGCCGCTCAAAGTGTGCCCAATCCCAGCCAGACCTCTTTAAGCCAAAGCTCAACGCCCCCCAGCGAGTACCTCCGTCTTCTTCTCTGGGGGACTTGTTTTCCCTCCCTCGGGCTGGTAAATTTCCTCCTCCCTTAACTAATGCCCAGTTCACGCGTGAGAGCTTTTCGAGCTGTGTCAGGATAGATTTCTCCTTCTCCCTCTCTCTCAGACGACGTCCTCCCCCCACCCCCTCCACCCGGAAAGTGTCTCCGGTTCGCGATTTAGCATCTTGGTTAGGACATGGTTATCGGGGTCTTGGGGAACACACAAGAGCCCAGAAAGCCACTCTGTTCTGAAAAACCGTGACGGGCTGCAGTAGTGAAGAGAGAACATCAAACTCCAGAGAGCGGGAGAAAGATCCTTTTTTGGGAGCTCAGACTTTGGATGGTTGCGGGGGGGGGGGGGGCGGGGGGCGGTGGGTGGAGGGGGGGGAAGGATGCCTGTCTTTGTTTAAATGCTTGACATTCCTGTCGTCGTGCTTGCTTATGGGGGTAGACCGTGTGTGCGCGCGCCTGGTGAATAAACATGTTGGAAACCTCGATATTATTTTCTGAGCAGAAACCTGCAGCCTTTAGAAACTGGCAAAGTGTAGCGTCACCTATCTGGATAAAAGGGAAATAAACTTTAATGGTAACTTTGTGTACCAAAGTGTCCCCAGCTTTCCATCTCTCCTTTTGACTTTCTGCCACTTGATTGTCCCTATTTCTCCAAGCAAGGCGTCTACAATTTTCATTCACGACCACCGCAGCCGGCCTCATCAGATCTCAGGTCTGGTTGTTTTCTGAACTGAGCCATTTACTCATTTATTTCAGTGGCTGTAAACGAAGAGGCCCGGCTAGGATTAAGAGGATTGAGAGGGACTGGAAGTATTTGGGGAGAATTGTTACCATCTCAAAAGACAGAAAGGGCTGCTGCTGGGATTTGGTTAGACTTCAGTGCGCCTGACGTATCTATATGCATTTAAGGTCCTCCCCTTGAAGAAAAATTTCAAGCCGAAACAAAAAAAAAAAAAAAAAAATCTGTCCAGTGTGGGTATTCTTTACGAGACCTGGGTGAGGAGGCAGAATGATTTAAACAAGACAAACACCAATAAAGTCAACGAGCAGATGCAGCGCGCGGTTGTTTGGGCGGGCGCAGGCACAGGAATGAGGAGGGAAAGGCGGCAGAGATTTCCAAGCTCTCACTACAGAGGATCGTAGAGGCGCGGAGGATGGAAATGTGCAAGTGTGTGTCAGGGAGCTGGCGAGTATTTTCCAGTCTGTGGAAGCAGCATCACTCCGGGGGTGGTGGCTCCTCCTCCGAGGCCAGGGCAGGGAACCCGGCCTTCCCGCTAACCCTCCCGCGGCTAGCACCCGAGCCTCTCAGCTCTGTATCTGCCGCATCAGCGAGAAAAGCCCCGCGCGCAGGCTCAGTGCGCACCGCCGCAGTCTCGAGCCGGGGGCGGGGCGGGGGAGGGGGCGGGAGTGGGCTCCGCAGCGCCTCCACGCTGGCTAAGTGGCAGTAAAGCCAAATCCCTCTTGCATTTGGCAAGAACTCGGATTTATCGGAACGCCTGCCTCACTCCAAACCTCTGACCCTGGTTCCCCTTTTTCCCAGGTTCGAACCAAATGGGAGAAGCCGTCTCCACTCCGCGGCCTTGCGCCGTGCATTCGGGTGCGCGGCAATATGGTGCAGTGCACTCACTCCCCTCACCGCCTTACTAAGATTTTGCAAACTTCAGGCAGCCGCGTACGCAGAAACGTTGTGCACTCCCGCTTCCCTCTCCAGACCATAAACTTGAATAAGCCTCTCCGCATCTTCAAAACATTTGCCAGCGGCTCTGGCGCGCACTCTGCAGGACCACACTTGAGGGGGCCGCGAAGGAGTGGGCGGCTTTTCCTCACCGCGCTGCACATTTCTTCCCGGATGACTAGGGAGTTGCAGCGCGTCCTTCACAGTGGAGTGGTTTCCTCTTTGCTAGCGGGAGGAAGTCTCCAGCCCGCCCTCCTCACTCTCATTCCTACCAACTTCGCGGCGGAGCCAAGCCAGCGTGGGAAATGGGTCCGACGTGTGCTGCATGGAGAACAGCGAGGACAGACTGCGGGGGCCAAGAAGCCTGCTGGCTTTGCTCCCACCCCCATCAGTCCCAGGCTCCGACCTTTCTGCCAGAGGAGCAAAGAAGTGGCGGCGGCTTTGCCCTGCAGCGCTGTTCTGGGCAAGCAAAGGAAATGGGCGGGGTAGGGGTACCGGGCACGTGAGAGGAGCCCTCGGGGCGCCCTTGCGGCGGCTGGAGCTCCCAGTCCTCTTCCGCCCCCTGTCTATGGACTGACTCTTCTCTCGCCGGCACAGAGGATGAATGGAAGAGAGAAGTTGTTTCCCCCACCCCCGCCCCATTTCCGCAGTCTTAGAGCCAGTGTCACAAGTGCTCAGCAATTTCATTAAATGGAACCAGGAGACTTAATCCCCCCTTGTACCAGACCTCACCGAGGGAATGTGATATCCGGCTTCGCTCCCACCCACCAACCCCGCCCGGCTTCTCAGTCCCCAGGCTGCGTTTATCTTCTCAACCTGAGAGGAAAGGGTTCAGAAGGAAATGGGATCGAAAGTGTAACCGGCTGCAAGAAATTAAAGAGCCGGCTGCTGCTGCTGCTGGTGCTGCTGCTTTGGCGGCCAGAACTGAAGAGAGAAAATGAGATTAGTGTCCTAAAGCTTTCATTGATCAGAGTGATTAGACATCATCGTATGTAGGAAGCAAAATGTTTGAGGGAATGTTGAAATGGAGATTTGGTTTTTTTCTTTAGTGGCTTTTTAAAAAAGAATAATAAAAGGAAATATCCCTTTGAAACCAAGATGCCAAGATGTAAAAAATGAAATTGATTAAAATATAAATGCCATCCCGTTCTAATATGCATTCAATAAAACCTCGACAAAACATTCATTTTCTATGCCAAATATCTTACCCTAAACTTAAAATATTCAGTTTTTTTGTTTGGTTGATTGTTTTTTTGTTTTTTTTGTTGTTGTTGTTGTTGGTTTTTTTTTTTTTTTTTTTTTTTACCTACTAACCTCGCTTGCTTAAACCTGTTTTGCCGTTAAGGAATTTCAGTGGATGAACTGAAAAATAGCATTCGGGGTCCCTGATGTAGTTCAAGCCTCAAGAAAAGACAGAGAAGTAACTACAACAAAAGTCTATGGTTAAGAATACAAGGTAGATGCTGGCGATGTGATCTCAGGGGGGCTTTCATTTATAATAGACGCTGTATTCACAATAATGCGAGAAAAAGGTTAAATACAGTAAACATGATAGCCAGTTCTGGAAAGAAATATAAAACAGTTTGACAGAAAAGGAGAAAGTAACTCAAGAACTCCACCAAGGGACAGACAGAGGAAATGACACTCGGATATCTCTAAATCCATTGACCTTTCATCTTTTTAAAACGGGTCTTCTATCTGTAGACGTGTTTTGTAGGCCTTTATGATCAACCATTTCTCTAACCACTTCCGCTAAATTTGATACTTCAGTCTTCCTTTTCTAAATAATTACTACAAACGATTGTCCTTTGAACATATATTACTTGAAAGAGTAAACATATTTATGCATAACAATTCCAAGTATGAGTCTGATCCTTGAGACTATGAGAAACTTTAGACATATTTTTCAGCCTTAAATCCATACTTGTAGTATTAAAATGTTTAGTAGACTGAAATGACTAAATTATTCATTGCAATAACAGCCTTTTTGATAGACATTAAAACTCAGCAGTTTAAATAAGGAAACCACAGATTTCCTTTTAAGCAGGTAATAACTGCTTGCATCAGTGGTTATTTAATTGGTTTCTAGCCAAGATATAGAATAAGTTGTGCTGTTTAAATCAAGAAATCATGTGCAAAGCTATATTTTATGGTGTATCTATAAAAGAAGCACACAGAAACTAAGCTAAGTTGATTCATACTACCTACTGGATAACTATAAACATTTCCACAAGGATGGTATGAAAACCCCATTTACAAAAAAAAAAAAAAAAAAATTCAAAATTTAAGTGTTTATTAGCTCACGTGCTGTATGGTTTTCAGATTTCAATACAGTGTTTTAGGTTTTAAAATAACACAGAATAAATGATTTTCACTTTAAGTTTAGCACATATTGACAGTTGATTTTTTTTTTCGTTTTCAAAAGGTTTACATGCCAAAATATGTGCAATATAGCAGAGATTTACAAGTCATGACACACAAAGATCCAGTCAGTGACTGTAACTGGCATTTGTCTTTTATTTACAAGATCATTACTTTATGAATTTTTTCAACTTTACATTAACTTTCATACATTTTCAAAAATTTAAGTTAGAGGGAACACAGTATTTTATAAAATCTGGATTCGTTCTGAGAAAAAGACCCTTCATAGGTTAAAAACAGTACATCCTATTATTTAGGGCCATCTGAAGCTATCTCCTTTCACTATTGATGGTAAAATTAGACCTACCAATGTCCTTTGCAGTATGAACTTGGGAGATTTGCATATTTTTACTATCGTGGCAGGCCGGATATATCAAATACTGCTGTGAATAATGACCTCTAAGCTAGATAATATGTTAAGGATTTGGGGGAGAAATTTCATTATAATTGCTTGGACAAATTTAATACCCAAATAAATGACCTTGCTTATAACAAGAATGGTTGAAAATTATGTATTAGCTTTAGAAGTTTTAACCCCTGGCTGTGTCGACCTAGCTAGGGCACTTCTTATGTTCATTCTGAGTAACAGGTGGTAGAAAACTTTATTCAAACAAATTTGATTGATTGTAATTAGGAAATACATAATGTGGGATGTTTCTAGAATGAGAAATATAAGAAATTGGACTACTTCAGCAGCAATGAATTAATTTTCTAACGACAGAGGCTGATACTTATAGGGCAGTCATTGAGAACTTTCCCCAAGTATTTACTGACTGTGGTTTCTGGGCCTAACATTGTACCTCTTGGCCCCCTTGTGGCTAGATGAGGCCATTAACTAGTTGTGGGCAGCCCTAAGTGGAAGGGGAATTTCACTTCCCTGGGAAATATAGGTGGCTGATAGGTAGTCATTGTTCAATTCTGTATAAGTCAAACTGGTTGTGAATCTGACTTAGGACCAATACTTGAAGACTTCAGTAAACTTCAGACTGACTTTGATTTCGTAAAGTGGTAGTACATTTTCGATACCCATTTCAGCGTTTTTAAAATAAATCATCCATGTAAAGCTGAATTAAGAAGCATATCAAAGTAGATACTATGGGTTCAACAATATATGCCTATAAATCAGCAGGTGTGCTATTCAGTCACAGAGAGAAATACAATTCCATTGACAAGACAAGTTCTTCATAAAGCTACATACATTTATATCTGGTGATTTTTAACACTATTGAACAGTTTAGCCTGGTTAATAATTTTTCTAGTAACTGGTACAGAATTTGACACTTTGAACAGGACTCTTTATAAAGTATTGTTGACTCACAGTGGGATGGAAAGATAAGCACGATTCTTTGTATGCCTTTTTTTTTCTCTCTCTCTCTTACAGTTCTTTTTATTTCTTGGTTTTGCTGTGTAACTGATTCTCAATATTGTCTGCAAATGATTGGATAAAAAAACCATTGCAAAAATGTAAATACAAGCTTGGAATTTGAGTAACTTAGGTATCAAATAGTAAGTGTTTTGATACATTATTAAACTAACAGCACTGATTAGTAACAGTATAGGTTATCCAGATCTTTCTGTTTCTTAGTGATTCTTTATCTGTCTTTCCAGATGTTAGATCATGTCTGCCTGATCATGTCTGCCAATGTGGAAGGAAGGAATAGTCTCTAACCCTGCCTTTTCAGTGATATGTAATATAAAGCTTCTCTTTTTCATCTAACAGCTAGGCAGCATTGTGCTTTTTTTTTGAGATGGAGTCTTGTTCTGTCACCCAGGCTGGGGTACAGTAGTGCCATCTCGGCTCACTGCAACCTCTGCATCCTGCATTCAAGCGATTCTCCTGCCTCAGCCTTCTGAGGAGCTGGGACTACAGGGGCACACAATCACACCCAGATAATTTTTGTATTTTTAGTAGAGACAAGGTTTCACCATGTTGGCCAGGATGGTCTTGAGCTGTTGACCTCATGATCCACCTGCATCGGCCTCCCAAAGTGCTGGGATTACAGGCGTGAGCCACCACTCCACCTGGCCACATTTTTTTTTAATAAAATTTATTTAAAATATAGGAGAGAGGTTAAGAGCAAAACATGCCGAACTGAAAAAGTTATCACTGAAACTAAAGCCATGCCCTTGTTTCTATTTTATTTTCTCCTATAAAACAGTATTTTCTAAAGGTCTATAAAATGAAAATTGCTTGGAACTACCAACATTTCTTCTCTGTAGGCATCCTGGCAATTCCCAATTCCAGAATTACCCTCCTGGCCAGACTGACTATGATGCTAATGAGGCTCGAGCTTTCAGGGTCTCTTACTTGTGCCAGTCTCTCAAGACCTTGAAGTTGTGGTGCAGTAGGCTAGTGTTTGCACAGTTATGAGTTTGATATTTGCAAGAGTAAGAATTTTAACCGTGATAAGTCAAGAGCACGTCTCATTCCAGTTTCCTCTTTGCCATACAACTTGTTTAAATTGTGTTAGAGAGATCACAGGCATTCTGAGGATCCAGCGAAGGGAAAGTTGAGATGGGGATACATTTAATTTGGATGTGTTAAAATGTATTTTTATGGATTCACACTTGCCTTCTCTCACAGTTCAGTTGTTGCTAGCCATCATAGTGCGGAATGGCTTCCAAGAATTTTCCCAGCATCCACTTTGCCAGCTCATCAGTGTGGTCGTGCAAAGGTGCAGCGTCACAGGTTGTGATGTGATAGGTTCCCGGGCATATGTGGGTGACAGAGTGGAATCAAGGCTTAAATGTGTGGAGCCAGAAACTAGTCTGTAGAAAGCTCTTTCAATTACTAGACATAAAATTCCAAGCTAAGAATGTGCTTTCTTATTGATGTTGAAGGGGCCAGAATATGCCACAGTGGCATAAAGGACTATTTTGAGTTGAAGACATTTGAGAATCAACAGTGGCAGAAAGAGTCTTTTTCTAAGCTCTGTCTTTTTAAAATCAAAGCCTCCCGCAAATAATTCCATTGTTATAAATCCCTTCCATGTGAGTTGCACAACCACAGAGGAGGAAATCTTAGCATCGATGTGAAGAAGTTAGCACAAGGTAGCACCTGGAAAGAGAAACAGATATTGGTATAAAACTATTATATCTATCATTTATTCTCCTAAGGGTCCAGTGATCTTCCCGAAAAGTCATTTGTTTTGCCAGAAGTGCCCTCGTCCCTCCCCGTACTCTATTAAGTTGATATGTAAGCGCCCAATTCTAGCTACCTCCTTGAATCACATTTCTTTGTCAACATCCATGTATACATATATAGTTAAATCTGTTTTTCTCTTTTAATAATCTGTCTTGTGCCAGTTTAATGTGCATAACTCTCAAGAACATAACCTAAACCGGTAGAGAAAAAGCTTTTCCTCCCTAACAATGTCTAATCAAAGCAAACATCCTCTTTTGTCAGGAATTACTCAATAAAACAGAAGATATACTAAAAAACACACTATTCTTTTGAGTGTGCATGTCTTTTAAACACAAATACAAACTTTATTGGAATCCACGCTCGATGGTACAAATATGTAGTAGCAGTACTGCAAACAGCATTTGCATGTGTGGGAATTCAAGATGGCTTACTAGAGGCACTGGGCACATCATGTTCTCTCCACAAAAAAATAAAAAAAAAACAGTGAGTAGATAACTACATGTCAAAATAGAGCATCTAAGGGAGAACACTAGATTTTAACAGATGTTAACTGTGAGTAGATAACTACATGTCAAAATAGAGCATCTAAGGGAGAACAGTAGATTTAACAGGGACCCTCTGAGGCAGGGAAATTCAAGATGGCAGCACAAACAGGGAAGCGAAGCAGCTGACTGAAATCAGCTCAGAGCCAGGAAGGATTTCCCATTGCAGGAAAAAGGTAAGTGAAAGATCCCCAAAAATCCACATTCCCTCTATACACACCTGCAATCCTAGCTACAGAAGACCTTCTCAGGCCCCAGAGTCCCTGAGCATAGCATAGGGAACTGCCTGGAATAAACACAACTACATTGCTTCAGAGAGGGAAATCATGTCCTGAGACCCAAGCTGTTGCAGCATGCCACTATTTTGAGAATGGAGCTGATCTCAGGCTACCTCCTGTCCAATAACCTATGCATTTTTATATTCCTGGTGCACTTCCAACACCCCTCCACATTCACTCAGAATACTGTAGGGTTGTCACACCATCTGGAGCCAGCAGTGCAGCCATAACCCTGGCACACAAACCCACGAAGTGCCCTACACTCTGGGCAACAAAAGGTCCAACACATCACGGGGACTGCCTCCAGGATACAGAGAGGCAAAACGTGCATTCCCCAAAGCCTGAGAACTGCATGCCCAGGGCAACTGCCATGACAGCAACCCTACACATACCACCTAGGGGTTTGAAGATAGGCTTGTCCAGCCCACTGTTGTCACTACTAGTACCTGCACATACCACCAAAAAGCCTGAGGACCAGCCCATGCGAGCCCCAGTCACCAGTGAAGCCTCACCACAGCCTGCACAAATAACTACAGCCCAATCCACTGAAGAACTCACAGGCAACTCTGTTATTGATTACAGCTGAAGAAATCAAACGAAGAGTATACCACAGAACCCACCCAGAGCAAAAGCCAAAGTACCCTATCAAAGTAATACTGTAGACAGATCTATAGGAAAATGTCTTTCTCTTCAAAAGCTACTCCACAAAATTGAAAGAAGTAATTTTTACACTAAATGTGCAGATATCAGCATGAGGACGCAAGAAACTAAAAAGCAAGGAAATACCACCAAAGGAATGCATTAATTCTACAGTAAAAGACCCCATAAAAATCTATGAAGTGTCTTGACAAGGAATTCAAAATAATGATCTAAAGGAAATTCAGTGTGATAAGAGATAACACAAATAGACAATACAAAGAAATCAAGAAAACAATGATCTGAATGAGAAATTCAACAAAGAAAGATAAATAGTGTAAAAGAACCAAATAGATATACTGGAACTGAAGAATGTAATTAATGAAATAAAAATATAATCAAGAGCTACCACAACAGACTATATCAAGCAGGAAAAAGATTTTATGAACTTGAAGACAAGTCTTTTCAAATAACTCAGTCATGTAAAGAGAGAGAGAGGGTGAAAATAAAAGAAAGTATAAAAATGAATGAAGAAAGTCTACATGACATATGGGATACTAAAAACAAATAAATATTTAAATTTTGGGAATTCCAGAAGAAGAGATTTTAAAAGGCATAGAAAATCTATTCCATGAAATACATTGAATAGATTTTCCTTCCAATATGTGGAAAGCTGAAAAGTTCTCATGTATTGGGAGATATGTAGACAAACAGATACAGAGAGCTCAAACATTCCTAAATAGATTCAGCTTGAAAGGTCCTCAACTAAACACATTATAGTCAAACTGTCAAAAGTAAAAGACAAAGTGAGCATTTTTAAAACAGCAAGAGAGAAGCATCTAGTTACATATAAGGGAATCTAACATATAAGGGAATCTAACGTATAGGGGGATCTAACAAATAAGGGAAGACTAATAGAATAATTTTTTTTTTTTTTTTTTTTTTGAGATGAAGCTCTCACTCTGTAGCCCAAGCTGGAGTGCAGTGGCACAATCTTGGCTCACCGCAACCTCCACCTCTTGCGCTCAAGCAATTCTTCTACCTCAGGCTCCTGAGTAGCTGAGATTACAGGCACGCACCACTGTACCTGGCTAATTTTTGTGTGTGTGTGTGTGTATTTTTAGTAAAGATGGGGTTTCACCATGTTGGCCAGGCTAGTCTTGAACTCCTAAACTCAGATAATCCACCCACCTTGGCCTCCCAAAGTGCCAGGATTACAGGCATGAGCCACCGTGCCTGGTGGAGATTTTTAACAGAAACTTCACAGGCTGGGGGAGAATTGAAAGATATATTCATCATGCTGAAAGAAAAAGAAAGCTGCAAGCCAAGAATATTAAACCCATTAATACTATCCTTCATAAATATTGGAGAAAGAATTTCTTTCCTAGAGAAGGAAAAACAGAATCCATCACCACTAGACCAGTTCTACAATAAATGCATAAGGAAGTTCTACATCTGTAAGTAAAAGGAGAATAAGAACCATCATGAAAATACATGAAAGCATAAAACTCACTGATAGAACAGATACATAAATGAGAACGGGATCAGATGTTATCACTACAAACAAAAGAAAACAAAAAAAAACCCCACTGAAACAGAGAGATAAACAATAAGAAAGGAAGACAGAAACAAAGGATACATAAAGTAATCAGGAACCAACTAATCAGGAACAAAATGATGGGAGTCATTTTTCGCCCATTAATAACAACTTTTAATGTAAATAGTTTAAATTATAAAATTTAACTTATTTATTTAAATTAGTTTAAATTATAAAATTTAACTTATTAATTTAAATTATATAATTTATAACTATTATAAATTATAAAATTTAAAAAATATAGACTGGCTAATTGGGTTAAAAAAAGGACCCAACTATATAGTTACAACTGAAATCACAGAAATACAAAGGATCATTAGAGACTGTTATTAACACCATAGGCCAAAAAACTAGGAAATCTATTGGAAATGATAAATTCCTGTACACGTATAACCTACCAAGATTGAATGAGAAAAAAAAACAAAAAATCTGAATAGACCAATAACAAGTGATGAGATTGAATCAGTAATAAAAAGCCTCCCAAGAAAGGAAATCTCAGAACTGGTTGTATTTACTGCTAATTCTACCAAAATTTAAGGAAAAGCCATCATATTTTTTAAAACTATTTCAAGTAATTAGAGAGGAGGACTATCTTTCATACTCATTCTATAAGGCCCGCGTTACCCTAATATCAACAGCAGACAAGCATATAAGAAAAGAAAACTTTAGTTCTGATAAACATAGATGTAAAAATTCTCAACAAAATACTAGCAAACCAAATCCAATAACACATCAAAAAGACAACACATTATGGTCACGTGGAATTTATTCCAGGAATTTAAAGATTGTTTAATATATGCAAATCAATAAATGTGTCACATTACCTAAACAAAACGAAGGGCAAAATCCATATAATCATCCCAATAAATGCAGAAAAAAGCATTCAATAAAATTAATTATCTTTTTATGACAAAAACTCTCAACAAATTAGGTATAAAAGGTTTGTACCTCAACACCATAAAGGCAACATATGACAAATTAATAGCTAACACCATACTGAATGAGGAAAAGTTGAAAGCCTTTCCTCCAAAAACTGGAAGACGACAAGGATGCTCACTTTTATCCCTTTTAATCAACATAGTTCTGGAAGTCCTAGCCAGATCAATTAAGCAAGAGAAAGAAATAAAGGACACCTAAACTGAAAAAAAAGGAAGTCAAATTACTGCTCTTTGTAGGCAACATGATCATACACATAGAAAAACCTAAAAACTCTCAGAAGTGATAGATTCAGTGAAGTTGTAGGATACAAAATCAGCAGTAAAAAAAATAGTATGGTTTCTATATACGAATAATAAACTAGCTGAAAAAGAAATCAAGAAAACAAACCTACTAAAAATAGCTATGAAAATACCTCAGAATAAATGAAACCAATGAGATGAAAGATCTCTGCAATAAAAATTACAAAACACTGATGAAAAAAACTGAAGAAGACCCCCCCAAAATGGAAAGATATCCCATGCTCATGGATTGAATAAATTAATATTGTTTAAAGTGACCAGACTACCCAAAGCAATCTACAGATTCAAAGCAATCCCTATCAAAGCATCAATGATATTCTTCACAGAAATAGAAACAATTCCAAATTCATATGAAACCATAAAAGACTGCAAATAGCCAAAGCAATACTGAGCAAAAAGGACAAACTGGAGACATCACGTTACCAGACTTTAAAATATACTACAAAACTATTGTAACCCAAACAGCCTGATCTTTATATAAAAATAGACACATAGATCAATAGAGAATACAGAACAGGAATAGGAATAGAATAAAACCAGAAATAAATCCATTTATTTGCAACAGTTGACTTTGGACAAAGGTTCGAAGAACATAACTCTTCAATAAATGCTGCTGGGAAAACTATATATCCATATGCAGAGAAATGAAACTAGATCCCTCTCACAATACACAAAAATAAATTTAATATGGATTAAAAATTTAAACATAGGACCCAAAGCTACATAATTACTAGATGAAAACATAGGTAAAATACATCAGGGCATTGGTCTAGGCAAGGATTTTATAGGCAAAGCTTCAAACCACAAGCAACAAGAAACAAAAATAGACAAATGGGATTATATCAAACTAAAAAGCTCTGCACAGCAAAAGCAACAACAAAAGGGAGAGACAACATGTGGAACAGGAGAAAAAATTTGCAAACTCTTCATCTGAAAATGGACTAGTATCCAGAATGCAAAAGGAACTCGAATAAGTCAACAGCAAAACAGACACACACACACACACACAAACAAACCCACAAATAATCCATTTAAAAGTGGGCAAAGGATCTGAATAGACATTTCTCCAAACATGACATACAAATGGCCAAGAAATACATGAAAGAATGCTAAACATCATGAATCACCAGGGAAATGCAAATCAGAAATCAATGTGCTATCTTCTTATCCCAATTACAATGGCTATTATCAAAAAGACAAAAAAACAAAAACAAAAACACAATGCCAGCAAGGATGCAGAGAAAAAAGAACTCCTATACACTGTTGGTGGGAATGTAAGCCAGTACAGCTGTTATGGATAATAGTATGGAGGTTTCTCAAAAAATTAAAAATAGAAAATCCATGCAGTCTCAGGAATCCCACTGGTAGCTATTTATTCAAAGGAAAGTACATCAGTATATTGAAGAGATAACAGCATCTTCATGTTTATTGTCTCTCTATTCATGACATCCAAGATATGGAATGAACCTAAATGTTATCAAATATGATGCATCTTTTCCTGACAAAGTCTGGTACTTTGGGATGAAATGACATACCCTGTGTTACGCTATTCTTGTGTTACTATAAAAAAAAATACCTGAGGCTGGGTAATTTATAAATAAAAGACGTTTAATTGGCTCATAGTCTGGCGGGTTGTAGAGAAAGTGTGGTGATTGTATCTGCTTGGCTTCCAGACCTCGAAAAGCTTACCATCATGATGGAAGGTGAGGGAGGAGCACGTGTTTCACATAGTGAGAGAAGGGGCAAGCGATAGAGAGAGAGAGAGAGACAGGGAGAAAGAGAGTATGTCAGTGGGAGATGCTACATGCTTTTAAACAACCAGATACCACTCATCACAAAGGGGACAGAGCTAAGCCATTCATGAGGGATATACCTCCATGATCCAATGACCTCCTACCAGGCTCCATATCTAACACTGGGGATTTTAACATGAGATTTGGCAGTGACACAGGTCCAAACTATTATCATACCCAACATCCAACAATGCAATAAGGATAGCTCAAAGAAACAAATCTTTCAGTGACAAAACTTTTACAACTATTAATCAATAAGTTAAGTATGTTGTATCCATACAATTATAAATCTCAACAAGGTGCAGTAACATTTTAAAAATATTTTTCAATTGTTCCTCTTGGTGTCTTAATTTCAAATTAATTCTCTCTCTGTATTTTTTATTTTGGAAGTGTTGATTATGCCAAAATTAAAAAAAAAAAAGAAGTATTATAGAAGTGTGTCAGTCCTTTAATTGACAAATTAATTTAAAATAGTATAGAATATAGACAATGATTATAAGCAATATGTGGACATAAACATTTCCTCAAAACCACAAATTCAATTCTGAAAACTAAAATGTTTAAGTTTTACATAACCTAATTGATAAGTAAATATGGCATAATGATATTTTCCTTAAAACAATAATCATATGGATATACCAAATAATTATTGGACCAGATTGTTGGTGTTAGATGTTGCTTTGGTGAGGAAAATTTGGAACCAAAGACACTGGCTTTGAATTCCAGGACTTCCATTGTGTTCCTCTGGGATGCTGATTAATCGTCCTGAGTCTTGGTTTTTACCATTTAATTCATTTCATCCACCATGTATTTAAAGTCTATGTTGTATCAGGTCGTATGTTAAATTTTGGGTATGAATAAAACTAAAATCCTTGCTGTCATAAAGCTCATATTTTAATTCCACCTAATAACATGGGAATAATAAACTACCTTTTAGGTCGTAAGCAGTAAATAAGATAATTCTATGAAAACACCTAACAATGCCTTGAAAAGTTAAGCTCTTTTTAAAAGTTATTTTTCTCCTACTCATTCTAATGCTCTTCTAAGGATTTGGGGTTAAATGTTATAGATTTTGCAGAGATCTTCATTTCTTTTTTAATTTATATTCAGAGTTTAGAATTGGAGTCATTTACATTTGTATTGCTCTTCATTTGTTCAAAGGTAGGCAAATTACAGCCTGCAGGCCAAATCTGGCTCTTGGCTTGTTTTGTATGGCCCCTTAGCCAGGAATGTTTTTCTACACTTTAAAAGGGTTGTCAAAAACAAACAAAAAAGAATATGGGCCAGAGATGGTACGTGGCCCCAAAGCCTAAAATATTTACTCTCTGGCTCTTAACAGGAACTTTTCCGACATCTTGTTAGAATATTGACTTGGTGAATATGGTGATAATACTGAAAAATACCCTATTTCAAGGTACATGATACATGAATTTCTGTAACAAGGAAACATATAGATGGAACATATATTACTTAGGTCCATATGTAAATCTCCACATCCATAAAGCTGTCCCCCAAGTATATCCCATGTCACATTACATAATCCTTATACATAGTGATATGTTGCTTTCATTATAACAAAGAGTACCTATAGTATTTCTGTGATGTATTAAAGATGATCATTTCTCCCACTGAGAGGTTGATTCTCTGTCCCCTCCCCTTGAAACAGGAAAGAGTCTGTGATTGATTGGTTTTACCAGTAGAACACAGTGGATGTTGACACTGTACCACTTTCTGTACTTTAGAGCACTCTTTCTGGAAGCCCTGAACTGACACAGAGGGAATACAATTACCTGGTGATTGCTATGCTGGAGAGGCCTCATGTCATGTAGGAACTGCAAGTTACAGTCTCAGCTGAACCCTGCCTTTCAGTCATTCCTTCCAAGGCACCAGATGCAGGAATCAAGCCATTTTGGACCCTCTAGATCAGTCCATCTGATAACTGAATATCACCGAGTTATCTCAGTTGACACCATATGAAGCCAATGAATCACCGCCTGATCCCTGCCCAAATTCTTGACCCACAAAATATGGGTGAGAATATATTCATTATTATAGGCACTACGTACTACATTTCAGAGGGGTTTGTTACTCAGCAATAAATAGCTGGAACGTGGGTATTCTGATTGCTAACTTAATGGATGCTGAATGTCAGTACTAGATTTAATAATGATAATGGTTACCATATTGTGGCTCATTTATGTGCCAGACACCATTCAGAACACCATTCATTTGGAAGATTATCATTTAATATAATAACCCTATGAAGTTATTAGGTTATGAAGATTATTTTCTACATAGTACAGATAAGGACGCTGAGATTTAAGGAGGTTAAGTAATAAAGAGGTGTCACAGTTACTAAGTGACTAAGACCAGGGGATACAACTCAGTTTTTTCATATTGGAAAACCTTGCTCTGATCTATTAGAAATACCACCTCACATTATAATGGGAAACTGATCTAATTAGTGTATGAAGCTTCACCCATAAGTAAGTAGACACACTAAACATCTTTCTTGTTTATATGTCTTTATTTAATTAATCTTACGTGGTTTTTCCTTGTAAAAATCTGTCTTCAGTGCCGCTCTTTTTAACTGACAGTCTGTGTTCAGAATTATCTGTACTAAAACAGAATGGAGCTATATTTAAATGTACCTATCTCCTTTATGTCAGATAAAAGCAAGCAAGCCATTTGTTTCTAACTTTTAAGGGCACTACATATAATTCAAAATGTTTTGAAGGACACATTCAATTAAAGGAGCTTTATTTCCAAAGTTGACACAAAGTCAGTATTTATGGAAAAATCCCATTCTTTGATATTTCATTTTAGCTTCGTTATGCTTCATTTTTGTGATCTATGCCATAGCTATAATGCTACAATGAGTTCTGTTGGTATTTTCAGAAAAAGGCTCTTTGTAAGAGGGTCATTGATTCTAATTTTTGTCTATAGAGCAACATTTTGTAATAACAATAATAGCAATTGAATGTAAAATAATAAAGATAATAAATAATAATATAAATAGCAATTGCAATTCCAATAGCAAATATTTTTATTGAGCACTTATAAATATCAGGAGCAATTTTAAGCTCTTCACATATATTAAATTATTCAATAAAGAGTCCAATGGATTAATATTCATAAGATCTCACATTTGTGTATACCTTTGTACTTTTTGGCATCCTTTTGATCCTACATCATCCACTATGGCTTTGACCTGTATTATATGCGTAAGAGATAAACAAGTAATATGACAAGAACTACCCTCTACTGGAAACTAAGAGTGCCTTATTCATAAGGTGCCTGAATTTCTGTGTTATTCAATATTCATTATTCACTAAATTGCACTGACTATAATCAAGCATAGGAAGAAATGTAATTCCTTGAAATCTAGAAGGCAGGGTGGCCATGTGAATTGCTCAGACCAAAAACATATGAGCAGAAATGATGCAAGTCTCTTCCGAGTGGAGGCATTAAAGGGCCAGCATATAATTTGCCATTTTTTCTTCCTTAACACATGTATTAGTTAGGATTCTGCAGAGAAACGGAACCAACATAATTTGTATTTATCATAGATAAATATTTATAATATACATATATATTTGTAGTATATACCAATATATATACATTTTATGCATATATACATATATACACAAAACACATATATAGAGACAAAAAGAGAGAGAGGGAGAGAGTTTATAAAGAATTGGTTCACGTGCTTATGGAGGTTAAGAAGTCCCAAAGTCGGCCGGGCGCGGTGGCTCAAGCCTGTAATCCCAGCACTTTGGGAGGCCGAGACGGGCGGATTACGAGGTCGGGAGATCGAGACCATCCTGGCTAACCGGGTGAAACCCCGTCTCTACTAAAAAATACAAAAAATTAGCTGGGTGAGGTGGCGGGCACCTGTAGTCCCAGCTACTTGGGAGCCTGAGGCAGGATAATGGCGTGAATCTGGGAGGTGGAGCTTGCAATGAGCTGAGACCCGGCCACCGCACTCCAGCCTGGACGACAGAGCGAGACTCCGTCTGAAAGAAATCCCAAAGTCTGCAGTTGGTAAGCTGGATACCTTGGAGGATCAATGCATATTACCATCCAACTCTAAAGGCTTGAGGCTTGAGAACCAAGACAGCTGATGGTTCCAGTTCAAAAGTTTTTGGACTTGAGATTGAAGCAAAGTTGAGGTTTTCTTTTTTTTTTTTTTTTTTTTTTTTTTTTGAGACAGAGTTTCACTCTTGTTGCCCAGGCTGGAGTGCAATGGCACCATCTCGGCTCACTGCAACCTCTGCCTCCCAGGTTCAAGCAATTCTCCTGCCTCAGCCTCCGTAGTAGCTGGGATTATAGGCATGTGCCACCACGCCCGGCTAATTTTGTATTTTTAGTAGAGACGGGGTTTCTCCATGTTTATCAGGCTGGTCTCGAATTCCCGACCTCAGGTGATCCACCCACCTCGGCCTCCCAAAGTGCTGGGATTACAGGCGTGAGCCACCGCGCCTGGCGAGGTTATCATCTGAGTCTGAAGGCCAGGCAAAACCAATGTTTCATCTCAAGCAGTTAGACTGGAGGAGTTCCCATTCCCATTTATAAAAGGATTCCCTTTTGTTCTCTTCAGACCTTCAACTAAGTGTTTGAGGGCCACGCACATTAGGGAGGACAATCTGTTTGACTCAGTTTACTGATTTAAATGTTAACCTCGAGCCCAAACACCCTCAGGACACACTCAGAATAACGTTGGACCAAATATCAGGCATCCTGTGGCTCAGTCATTTTGACATAAAAAATTAACCATTATGACACGTTAACATATGTGTCATAAAATGGAAACAGCCTGGAGTGTTTAGCTTAGATATAAACTACCAGGAAGATCTATTTTGTGTCATGTTACAGCACTTGCATTGTATATCTTTCAGGCATGCAGTAAATGTTCAATTCAATAATTGATCAGGGGGGTTAGGAGTGAAAAGGCTGAAGAAACGCATGCGTAAGTCTCTATTTGGTAGTACCAAATTAGGTGGAGTCCTATTACATTATTTAATATATGTGCCCTGTAAAATGTGGGATTCTAATTAGATGTCTTTCAGGTCCCTTAGAGAACACACGTTCAGTAATTTTAGGTTTCCCAGTTTCAGATAGGGAAACTAGTTCACATGAAAGCCAATCAACCGTACTCAAGGCCACTCAGAACATTACATGAAATGATGGGACTAGAATTGTGGTTTTCTGTCTACATTGTAATCTGTTTCATTGCACTGGTTCATGGTCTTCTAAACTCAGTAACCGTTCAAAAGAAGTATTAAAATAAAAATATATAACTAATTTGGAAGTGGTTTTACTTTGACCTAAATTTATTGCTATGGAAATACTTAGTGTGTGTCATTTGAAAATGTCAGAGTAGCTCATCAATAGCCAGTTTCATGCATAAAATTCAATTTAAACTCATAATATTTACCTACTTTATACTTAGAAGTTAACAAGGAACTATGGGAAATACAGAAGTATATAATGTGTCCTCAGTGATTCCATTAATTCGATCTTAACCAGCATGGGATATAATCACATATAAACCACACATTTATTTAATATAAAAGTGTTCATGCCTTGTCTTCTCATGGAGAAACACACTTCTCTAAGGTAGGGCTTACTGTGGCACAAAATTATTAAAGACTTATTTTTGAAAGCTAGCAAATCAGAGTTCACCATGTAATGAGTACAACTACCTCCAAATCTGTCATCTTTAAGAAGCTGTGCAATTATTTCTATGGCACTGCTATTGCTCTGAACTTTCTTGGATTTCCATTTCAGAGTACTTGCAGAAATTTTGTGACAATTCCTTTCATCTCTTGAATGTACTATTGATTACTTGAAGTGGCCAATTAGTATTCAGAGACTGTTTATGATAACTAAATACATGATAGAGCTAGACAGCATCACAGTTATTCAAACAGTAAGTTGATATATTTTATTTTGAGGCTTTTGTGGTTGGTAAAAGTGACTTTCACTGCAGTTAAAAAAACGGTGGCCCACAGCCATTTCAAAATATATCAGAATCATTGGAATTAGTTCTTAGCTCCTGAAAAGACTATAGTATAATGAGGCCCTTCACCCAATGTTTGATTTAATTGTGTGTATGCATATGAGTATATTATATATGTTAAGTGCATATGTGTGTTTATATGAGAGAGATTCATTCATTGTTTTATAATTTGTGAAAAGTTACGAAAGGTGTTATTTCTATTTTAGAAGCATTTTGATCTAACTTGAACCAAGACGTGAATATATAGAAAGCAACGTATAGGTGAGCCTGAGACACTGAGCTGTACGCATTGAACCAATGCACATGTTAAACAAGAAGGTTTCTTTCTCTGGAAATTAGAAAGAAAACATAGAAGGATATTTACAGTTTTTTTTTTTTCTATAGTATTCCCATGAGGTACAAAAATGGACAAGATTAATAAGGTCCTTTATGCATCCCTAAAATTGTCTGAATGGGGCAAAATGAAAAACACTATTATAGGCTTGCCTTGGTGGGCAAGTGAAGGGAAAAACAGAACTACTCTCTCATCATTATCTATATTCCTTCCTTAGGAGTCAGTATGGTACAGAAAGAATAGTGGGGCTACCTGCCAGGAAAGTGATTGTGAGGATTTAATGAACTCATGTATATGAAGTGCCCAACACAGAGATAAACATATGACTTACGCTGCGTGAATTTTAGTCTTCTTCCCTCTGGCCGTTTCATGCTCTTGGTGTTATTTGCATATCTATGGATATAAGAGGAGAATGAATAATTTAGCATTGATGTGCAGTACGAGGCAGAAGAAAATGGAGAAGAGATATGATCTAATCAAAATGAGTTAGTCATAATCCCCAGCCTTTGAAAAATACTAATATAGTTAAGTCATATTTGTATCAAGTTCTTAACTTTTCATATCTATGATTTTTCTTTTATCCCTACAGTGGCCCCAAGTTTTGGTTAGGCAGATTATTATGATGGACTTAATGAGAAAATTAGTGGTTGTGACTTGCTCAATCATATAACTATTTTGTACCAGAGTGTAAATCAAACTAGAGGTCCCATGACGGGTCAGACTCTACGATGGACCTCAGTGATTCTCACCTCGTGTGTAACCTCCTCCTCTTCTGTGGGCTGGACCTAGTGACTCACTTCTAATAAACAGATTATGGTAAAAGTGATAAGTGTTACTTCCAACATTAGGTTACAAGAGACTGTGGCTTCCATCTTGGTCTCCCTTCTTGCTCTCTCCTTTCCTCTGCCTAAAGAAGCCAGCTACCATGTTGGGAGTAGCTCTATGTGCCCCAGTGGCAAATTATTATCTCTGCCCAGCATCCAAGAAAGACCCTAAGCCTGTCAACAATAACATGAATGAGCTTGAATCTTCCGAGGCCTGCCAACAGCCATGTGAGGGAGCTTATGAGAAGATTTTCCTCCAGCTGAAACTTTAATAAAGACCACAGACCAAGCAGACACCTGGATTGCAAGATTGTGATAAATTCTGAATCAAAGCATCCCTCTAAACCAGGGGTCCCCAACCCCCTCACCATGGACCAGTAGCAGTTCGTGGCCTGTTAGGAACTGGGCCATACAGCAGGAGGTGGGCAGTGGGCGAGCAAGCATTATCACCTGAGCTCCACCTCTTGCCAGATCAGCATCAGCATCAGATTCTCACAGAAGTGTGAACCCTATTGTGAACTGTGCATGAGAGGGATCTAGGTTGTACGCTCCTTATGAGAATCTAATAAGGTGGAACAGTTTCATCCAGAAACCATATCCCCCCCCCCATCGTGGAAAAATTGTCTTCCATGAAACCGGTTTCTTGTGCCAAAAAGGTTGAGGAGTGCTGAGCTAAACCATTCCAACATTCTTGATTCAGAGGTAATAAATTTTGTTGTTTTAAGCCATGAAGTTTTGGAGTATCATATGATGTGAAAATAGATACTAATACACATAATGCCCAGTTTTCTACAGTTCAAGCATCTAGTCTATACAGTATAGCATACTTATTAATTTATTGTTGAAACTTCCAAGTTGGAGTTTTCTGACCCTTAATAATTCTGACTATTTGCTCAACCTCTCTGTGACTCAGATTCCTTTATATGACATAGAAATAAAAGAAATAGAAACTATGGGAAGAAAGAAAAAGAAAATCCATAGAAAGTGCTTAGAATTGTGCTGGCCCATATATAGTAGTCAATGCATGTTATTGTTATGATTTCTTCCTTGAGGTAGGAAGCTCAAGTGATGTCACAAATAAATGGAGATATAAAACTTAAGTATTCAAAATTGTTATTGTAAATATGAATCTATGACATTAACAAGATATATGAACATGAGAATAAAGGTACAAGATAATGTGGCAAGCAAAAGGGACAATTATAAACTAGAAGTTACAAGTCAGGGAGATTCTGGCATATTTCAGAGTGTGTTGCTTTCTCTTTGAGAAAATGTATTTTTCTATTTAATTGTATTATTTGCCAGCTATCTAAATTTAGAAACTTCTTTGTGTGGCAGTTTATAGAACTTTGATGCCATCTAATTATACAAATGTTAACATTTTTGTGAAGGTTTTGTTCAATGTTATTCTTATATATTCACATACATTTATTTATGAATATACATAAGTATAAATGAAAAAGTTTCCAAAAATCAAATATGATATATTTAGAGAAAATTACATTTAGAAGTAGTGGTGATTTGTTCTTTCCTAAACAAGGAATAAAGTGACAACAGTCAATATGCACTTGGACATCGTCTGAGAAATGTCACCACGAGCAGAAATAACCCTTAGTTATAACACCAAAATGCCAAGAAGGACAAATAGAGAATGCTGGGAGTAGGAGATTGAGAGAAAAGAAAGGACGTAAAATATATAAGAATGACTGGATTTGGACTCTACATAACATTTTTAAAAAATGTAGTGGAACACTAAACTGCAACATTGCTGTTTTTATTTTTCAGGGCATTTTTTTTTAAGGTGAATAGAAGTAGTAAAGACTTTTGTACAAATATGTAAAGTAAAACAATGAAGAAACATAATACAATAAACAAATAAACATTTGCTGAAATTGTTTTTCAGCATTTCCTAGTCTGCATCAGATCTTTTATTCTAACACAATGTGATAAATTTAAAGATCTTCAATAAGAACAGCATGGTTTTTGAAAAAAATTATTAAGGGACAAATTTCTAGGAAGCTTTTTTGGAAAAGTTAAGCATGTAAATTACTTCTGTCCAATGTATTAATTAATATGATATGTTAATATGTGTAAAGGATGGTATTTATATTTATGGTAAATAAAATGTATTTTTCCTGTGTGTATTATCTAAAATCACTTTCTTGACAAGACTCTTTTACATCTAAACATTATAATGACACAGCATGGTTAACACCTGAGATGGCTTGGATCCGTGTCCCCATCCAAATCTCGTGTTAAATTGTACCCCTAATGTTAGACGTGGAGCCTGGTGGGAGGTAATTAGATCATGGGGGTGGATCCTTCATGAATGGTTTAGTGCCATCCCTTCATTGGGGTTTTTGTGATGGTGAGTGAATTCTCCTGAGATCTGGTTGTTTAAAAGTGAGCAGCACCTCTGCCCCTCTCTCTCTTCCCTCTGTTCTGGCCATGTAAGATGTGCATGCTTCTCTTTCACCTTCCACCAGGATTGTAAGCTCCCTGAGGCCTCCCTAGAAGCAGATGTTGCCATGCTTTCTGTACAGCCTGTGGAATCATAAGGCAACTAAACCTCTTTTCTTTGTAAATAATTTAGTCTCAGGTATTTCTTTATAGCAGTCGAGAACAGACTAATACAATACACAACATCTACAAGAGTATATTTTATAGTTTGTTTCTTCTATGCTTTGTATGTGTTGCTGTGTCATTTATCCTTTGATAAATCATATGCCAATTGGTAGAGTAGGGAAGATTAAAAACATAGTGAATACATACTAGGCCTATTTCTCATTTGTTTTTCTTTACCTCCATTGTCTTTTTTTTTTTTTTTCTTTTTTGTAGAGACATGGTTTCACTGTGTTGCCCAGGCTGGTCTCCAACTCCTGGGCTCAAGCCCCTCTTGCCTCTATGCCTCTGCCTCCTGCAAACCTGGGATTATAGTCATTTTTAAGTCCAGAAGATAGAATGATCTTTCATGTTTATTCAATATCATCTAGGAATGAACATATCTAGTGGCATGGAGATTTATGACCATTACCAAATTAGCTTCCATGATGGTTTACTCTGGTGGCAACCTATTGACTAATTTTTAAACCAAATACTCACGTATTTAATTTTCAAGAATAAGCTTGATTGGAATTTGATATGTCTGACACTGTTAGTGCCTTTCTACCAGGGCAGTGAAAATGCAGAGTGATACCACAGAAAAACTGAATACTATTTGGCACGTAGAAGCAGAATGGAAATTAAAGATTACAGACATGGTAAGGTGTCCACAGTTGCAGAAGCATCCTTCCCAGAGGAGACAAGCAGTATTGCTGGGTGTTCCTTTTCCCTTATCTGACAGTCCTAATGCCTCACAGAGAGGACATGCTCTAGTGCTGAATTCTTCTGACTTCCTTTCTATTCTATTGTGGAACTACCCCGGGGTATTTATCCTACCTTCTTTCATTACTGTTCTATTTGTCCTTTGTCCTTACCAATTTTTTCTCCTCTTTATCTCCTTTAATTAAAAAAATCAGAATTTTAAAATGTCTGCTTCTTAGGCCAAGTCAAACAATACAGATGTATAAAGTGAAAATGTAAATAGTGTTTCCTTTACTTTCCTGTGTTATTTCTTGAATTAATAACAAATACTAACACTTTGATGATGTAATTTTTCTTATTTCACTTGTATAAATACATAGTTTTATTTTTGTCCCTTAACAAAAAAAGGTATTAGTATTGTATGAAACACTTTGCTCTATAACCTTCTTGTTCACTTACTAATAAATCTCCAGGTCAATATGAGTACAGTAACTTGTGCTTTTTCATAGCTGTGTAATATCATAGAGTTTGAAAGTATTATATTTTATTCAATTAATTTCCCACATGAACAGAATTCAACTTTGGTAAGATTTCATTACAAATCATGTTGCTATTTTAACTTCTATAGGATAAATTCTTAAAGTAGGAGTGTCTAAAAGATAATCTGAAGTTAAATTTTAATAGATATGCCAGATTCGTTTTTTCTTCGTTTTTTTTTTTTTTTTTTTTTTTTTGACGGAGTTTCACTCTTGTTGCTGCCCAGGCTGGAGTGCAGTGGCGTGATCTTGGCTCACTGCAACCTCCGCCTGCCGGGTTCAAGCGATTCTCCTGCCTCAGTCTCCTGAGTAGCTGGGATTACAGGTGCTTGCCACCCTGCCCATCTAATTTTTTTGTATTTTTAGTAGAGGCTGGGTTTCACCATGTTGGCCAGGCTGGTCTCAAACTCCTGACCTCAGGTGATCCACACTTTTAAGTTCCCAAAGTGCTGGGTTTATAAGCATGACCCACCGTGCCCAGCCCAGATTAGTTTTCAAAAGGAGTTAAAAAATTTATACTTCCTCCACAGGAGTCTGAGTCTCCATTTTCATACGTTTATTGGATATTTTTGATATCTTCAATGGTTTGATGGTCAAATATAAGAATATTATTTTTCATTTTTAAAACTAGTGTATTTTCTCATTCATGACATTACTGAATTTTCCTTTCTATAAATTTCCTGCTTATACTTTTCTCCAATTTTCATTTTTTATTGTTTGTATTTTGTTACTGATTTTAGGATTTCTTTCATATTAGGTGTAAACTTCTAATTTTTACAGAGTGAGGAAATGTGCTAAAACCCATATTTTCCCAGAAGTTCTTTGTCTTTTTATTTTATTTATACTATTTATGATCCTAGATTAATATATATCGGATTTAATCTCAATGTATTTGTCAATGGGTTTTGAATTTTTTATCTTGCTTACATCTTTTTTAAAATTTGAAGTAAATTTAAGTAAATTACAATTATTTAACCAGGAAAAGAGACAATTTCAAAGACATTAACAGTTGTTAAATTATGATATACAAGTTACTTTGATAATTTATATATCTTACATCATGCATTTCAGCTCCTGTTTTTTCCCAAGGACATTAAATTATCAGATATTTAAGTTCTCACCTAATGGTGAGAAAAAGGCAAGAGAAAAAGCAGGAACTACTTTAAAAATTAGCATAACAGTAGGTACCAACTTTTTTTTCTTTTTTTCTTTTTCTCTTTCTTTTTTTTTTTTTTCTTTGAGGCTGGAGTACAGTGGGGCAATCTTGGATAACTGCAACCTTCAACTCCCAGGTTTAAGCAATTCTCCTGCCTCAACCTCCAGAGTAGCTGGGATTACAGGTGTCCGCCACCACGCCCAGCTAATTTTGTTTTGTATTTTTAGTAGAGAAGGGGTTTCACCACGTTGGCCAGGCTGGTCTCAAACTCCTGACCTCAAATGATCCACCTGCCTCAGCCTCCCAAAGTGCAGGGATTACAGGCATGAGCCACCGTGCCTGGCCCAACTTTAAAGTCTGAGAGGATTACCTCTCAGGGTCTGTCCCTTACTAGGTGTCTAACACTGGACAAGTAACTAAACCTTTATAGAACAAATGTTAAAATGAAAGCCATCAAAATATCATATGCCAAAACAAAGTTTCAGACCAAGGGGCACATTTTCAAAGGAGGTACTCAATGAAGAACATTGTAGAGTGATAAAAGTATTAATCCATTAAGACAACATAACAATTAAAAACAGGTATGCAACTAACAGGGCCCAAAGGACTCAAAGCAAAAGTGGGAGAACTAAATAAATAAATACACAACTCATAATAGTTCACTATGGAGAAGGTCAGCAAGCAAATAGAAGACTTGAACAGGACTATAATAGACAACTCATAATAGTTCACTATGGAGAATGTCAACAAGCAAACAGAAGACTTGAACAGGACTATAAACCAACTACACCAAACAAACATCTGCAGAACACTATATCCTCAAACAGCAAAACGTACTTCTTAAAGGCACATAGACCATTCTTCAGGGTAGATCCATATGTTAGGCCATTAAGAAAAGCCTTAATAAGTGTAAAAAGATTGAAACTATATCAAGTATGTTACAAATTGGTAAGAGAAGAAAAGACGGGAGAATTACAAATATGTGTAAATTGCATAACATTGTTCTAAATAATCAATTCAGCAAAGAAGACATCACTAGAGAAATCAGCAAATACTGAGATGAATGAAAATACAAATGCAATATAACAAAACTTGAGATGTGGTGAAAGTACTGCTCAGAGAAAAACTGATAGCTGTAAATATCTATATTAAAAAGAGAAGTATCTTAAATCATAACCTATGCTTCCACTATATGGCACTGAAAAAAGACGAGCAAATAAATCTAAAGCAAGTAGGAAGAAGAAAGTAATACAAATTCGAATAGAAATTAATAAAACAGAGAATAAAGAAACTATAGAGAAAATCAATAAAAGCAATAGTTGTTTCTTTGAAAAGATCAACAAAATTGACAAACTTTTAGATAGACTTGTCAAGAAAAGAGAGTAGACTCAAAATACTAAAATCACACATGAAAGAAGAACATTACCACCAGTTTTATAAAAATAAAAAGCATTATTAAAGCAAAAAAAATAACAACAAGAACAACTGTATGCCAACCCATGAGGTAATTCAGTGGACGAATTTCTGTAAAGACATTAGCTACCCAAACCAACTCATGAGAAAATGGAAAATGTGAATAGATCTATAACAAGTAAACAGATTGAATTAGTAATTTAAACAAACATTTTAATTTAAAAAAAAAAAAAAATCCCAGACCCAAATGACTTTACTAGTGAATTCTACCAAATCTTTAAAGAACAATTCATATGAATCCTTAAAAAGAAGGAGGAGGAGGAGGAAGGAACACTTTCTATCAGATCAGTATTAACCTGATACAAACCTAGCAAAAAGGTAATAAAAAAGAAAACCTCCAAGCAATATTCTTATGAATATACATGCCAGAAACCTGAACAAAATACAGGCAAACTGAATTCAACAACATATAAATAGAATTATACCCCATAATGATGTGGAACTTATCCCAGGAATGCAAGATTACTTAACATTTGAAAATCAATTAATGTAGTTCCATATTAACAGAATAAAGGAAAAGAAACATACGATTATTTCCACAGAAACAGAAAAAGCATTTGACAAAATCCAACATCTTTTTATAATTAAAACACTCAACAAACTTGGAATAAAAGGGGACTTTCTCAATCAAAGAAAAGGCATATATTACAAACCCACAGCTAACATGTTACTGATAAAAGTTTGTATGCTTTCTCCCTAAGATCAGGAACAAAGCAAGGCTGTAGGTTCTCACCACTTCTATTCAATATTGTGCTGAAAGTTCCAGTTCTAATCAGGGCAATTAGGCAAAAGCTAACTAACTAACTACATTAACTAACTAACTAACTGACTAAATAAATAAAGATTAAAATTAAATGCATTCAGATGGGAAAAAAGGAAGGAAAACTCTATTTGCCAATGGCATGATCCTGAATATAGAAAATTCTTAAGAATGCCCCAAACCTATTAGAAATATAAAAGAGTTCTGAAAGTTTCAAGAATGTAAGATCAATACACAAAGATCATTTGTATTTCTATACACTAGAAATGAGAAACTAGAATATGAAATTAAGAAAACAATTCCCAGGCCGAGCACAGTGGCTCATGCCTGTAATCACAGCAATTTGGGAGGCTGAGGCAGGCAGATCACGTGAGGTCAGGAGTTTGAAATCTGCCTGGCCAAAATGGTGAAACTCAGTCTCTACTAAAAATACAAAAATTAACTGGCTGTGGTGGTGCATGCCTGTAATTCCAGCTACTCAGGAGGCTGAGGCATGAGAATCGCTTGAACCCGGGAGGCAGAGGTTGCAGAGCTGAGATCAGGTCACTACACTCCAGCCTGGGCAACAGAATGATACTTCGTCTCAAAAAGCATAAAACAAAAAAACAAAAAACAATTCCCTACACAATAACATTGAACAATTAAAATACTAAAGAATAAATTTAATCCCAAAAGCACAAAATTTGCTCCCTGAAAATTACAAAATATTGCTTACAGAAGTTAAAGAAGACCTAAATAAATGGAAAAACATTCCATATTCCTGGATCAGAAGAATTAACATTATTATTACGGTAATATTCCCCAAATTGATCTACATACAGATTCAATGTATTCTTATCATAATTCCACCTTTTCTTCTTGCAGAAATTGGCAAGGCATTCCTAAAATTCATGTGGAAATGAATAGTCAAAACAATTGTTTAAAAAGAACAAAGTTGGAAGACTCATACTTCCTGATTTGAAACATTACTAGAGTTACAGCAATCAAGACAATGTGATATTGGCATGAATACAAACTTATAGATCAATGAAACAGAACTGAGGGGCCAAAAATAGTCTCTTTTATTTATAGTCAAATGTCCTACATTGGTACTACAGCAATTTAGTATAGTAAATAATGATCTTTTCAACAAATGGTAGTGGAACAACTAGATATCAATATGCAAAAGAATGAAGTTGGACCTTTACCTTAGATCACGCACAAAAGTACCTCAAGATGAATCATTGACCTAACTATAAGCTAAAAGTATAAAACTCTTACAAGTTTCATTGTAAGTAAACTTGGATTGTTGGTGAACTTGGGGCAGAAAAAACCTTATATACGATATCAAAGCACAAATGACAGAAGAAAAAAAATACATATATTGGGCTTTAACAAAATTAAAAACTTTAGTGCTGTAAACATTCAATCAAAAATATAATGAAACATATATTCGAATAAAATCTTGCAAATTATCTATCTGATAAAGTTTTTTTTAAAAAAAAAAAACAAAAAAAAACAGTGTCTTGCTTTACTACCCAGCCTGGAGTGCAGTGGCATGATCATGGTTCGCTGCAGCCTCAAGCTCACAGGCTCAAATTATCCTTCTGCTTCAGCTTCCTGAGTAGCTGGGACCACAGGCATGAGCCACCAGCTAACTTTTTGTAGAGACAGAGTCTCCCCATGTTGTCCAGGCTGTTCTCAAATTCCTGAGCTCAAGCAATCCTCCTGCCTCAGCCTTCTAAAAATGCTGGGATTACAGGTGTGAGTGAACATGTGGGGCTTGATAATAGATTTTTATTAAAAATATTGAATAAACTCTACAAGGAAACGATAAGAAGATAACCAAATTTTAAAACAGACAAAGATCTGACAAGATAATTCTTCAGTGAAGATACACAATTGTTCAAAAAGCAAACGAAAAGATGCTCAGTATCATTAGCCAATAGGGAAATTCAAATCAAAACCATGATGGGATACCGCTTCATGCCTACTAGGACTAGGGTAAATACTTTATTATAGTCCTTTTTGTCAAAGGCAGATAGTAACAAGTGTCTACAAGGACAGAGAGAAATTGAAATCTTTATGCATAGCTGTTTGGGATAGAAAATGAAATCTCCTTTTTAGAAAATACTTTGGCAGCTCATCAAAACATTAAACATAGAGTTATCATAAGACCCAGCAATTCTACTTCTATGTATTTTCTCAGAGAATGAATAGTCCACACAGGTCAGGCGTGGTGGCTCACGCCTGTAATCCCAGAACTTTGGGAGGTCAAGGCAGTAGGATTATGATGTCAGGAGTTCGAGATCAGCTTGACCAACATGGTGAAACCTCGACTCTACTAAAAATACAAAAATTAGCTGAACATGGTGGTGTGCGCCTGTAATCTCAGCTACTCAGAAGGCTGAGGCAGGAGAATCACTTGAACCCAGGAGGCGGAGGGTGAGCCAAGATCGTGCCATTGCACCAGAGTGAGACTCTGTCTTAAATAAATAAATAAATAAATAGTTCACACAAACACTTCTACATGAATGTTCGTAGTGGCATTATTATAAACAAAAAGTGGAAACAATCCAATGTCCATTAACTGATGAATAGGTGAATAAATGGGCATATCCAAACAATGTAATATTATTTGACAATAAAAGGAATGAAGTAATAAAATCTAAATAAAATTATGTAATATAATGTAATAAGACAAAATGGATGAACCTTGAAAATATTACACTAAGTGAAAGAATCCAGTTACAAAAGACTACATATTGTATGATTCCATTTATGGGAAACATTCAGAATAAGCAAATAGACAGAGGCAGATACAGATTAGTTGTTGCCGAGGACTGGGGGTATTAGGAGTGGGGATAGGTTACTAACATATTACAGGATTTCTTCTGGGGTGAAGACCTATTTTAAAATTGAGTATAGTGATGGTTGCATAACTCTGTGTATTTACTAAAACCTATTGAAGTATATACTTAAAAAAGAGGAGACACTAAAAACACTCTATTGCCTGACATATCCACGTGTATAAAAAGTTTCAGAGTTGGAGACTGGGGAATTATCTTTGCAGAGAATTAGACTGTGAGTACCAGCCTGCTCAGTTACAAGACAGTAACTTTCAGGCGACCATTCTGAGGTCTTGTTAATATTTATCTCCTGAAGTTTGGGAGACGCAGTGGGCTGGTACATGCAACAAATCTGATTAGTTTAAAGGATGAATGACTAGTTGGCTATCCACTTCAATGGTGGAAACAGGAATCTAAATTTTTAGAGTTTGTTCAGGGCAAAGGATGCAGGAGTTTCCCACGGACCAGAGGTTAATATGAAGATCCAATATAGAATAATCACTGATCTGTCCTAGTGTACTACCCAGGGGGGGCAAAGAGAACTCAGCTGAGAAAAAAGAACCATAGTCAAATTATTAGGACTGAAAGTGAAAGTAGTCACATCTCAACTACTCATCCAACGGAATAGACATGTATTGGACCTTGGCAAAGGACATGCAGGGACATCCTCAGCTCTGGGAAATCACTGGAGAACCTACAGAAATGCCCATCAAATTGTTAGTTTAAAACCAGCTGTTGTATTCAAGTTGATGGAGGATGAAATAAATATTAATACTACTCAGAGATAAAGGGAAGAAGGCAACCAAACCTCCTTTATTCCATGATGTCTTCCTGCCAGCCATCGGCAGAGCTGCAGGGAGAAGCCTCAACTTTAAATCAGCTTCAGAGTTTTGATATTACATGAGGCCAGACATTTTCATTATTGAACTGATATTGTGTTTGATGACTTAAAATTATTGTAGGACTTTATTAAAATGATCACATAGGAGTAAGTAACACCACTAACCCCGCCAAGTATATTTAAAAGACAATGGGAAACAATTTAGATTGTTTATAATTATATCCCACTAGACGCACCACTGCAGATTCTAAAATGAGAATAATAATGGCATCCAATCCACAGAACTGCTGTCAGAAATCTCTTCCCTGTCTAGCAAATAATAAACATTTTTAATTAGTGATATTACTATCACTTTGCTTTTACCATTTGTTGACATACACTCTAGATCAGTGAATGTTCTCTAGATAGGAATGCTCCCTGCATTGTCCAATAAGTAGTCACTAGCCACATGTGTCCACTGAGGACCCAAAAAGTGGCTAGTGCAATTGATGCATTGAATTTTTCATTTCATTTCAATTAATTTAAATATAAATATAAACAGCTACACATGGCTAGCGTTTACCACAATGAATTGAGCAGATACAGACTTTGTATAACAAGGCAAAACAATATGGAATGGAAAAGTTGGTGGTAAATTGAAGTTCAAGTTCTGCCAACAAGGAATACTATTACAAACCAAATTATTGCTTCATTAGTGTAACTGGTGATGCCAGAAGAACCTCAAAATGAATCAGAAACAAACAAAGGTTAAGGTAGGGAAGTAGAATTGTAATTTGCATGCAGATTTCAATGTGAATAACAATATATTCACAAAGAAATTTGCCCACACTGAAATATATTCAAACTAACTTTTTGACATCCAGTATGGTTCATTAGCACTGATAATAAATTGCCTATGGGATTTAAACTAGCTGTGTCCTAATGATGTAGATTGTTAAACACAGACAGTATCTTAGTAAGAGAAGTTGCATCATCTTATTCTCTATGAATCTTATATATAAAAAAAAAGAGATGTGTGTCCATCTGATTGGAATCTGTTAGTACAAACCTCTGAAACATTCAGAGTAGTTCCACTCTAATAGTAGGGGGGTTTACAACACGATGAAGAAAAGGTCATCTTGCCTTTGGTAAACCTCCTGACCTACTCTTTTCTACAGCCCAAAAGAAGGTTTACTTTAGAGAGGAGGGTAAAAATAAAGCCATAAGGAGTAAGAAGGCAGAGTTAGCAGGCCTCTAAATTGAAGTCTGCAGACTGGAAGGAAAAACCAGAGTGCATTTAGCATTGTGCTCAAGCTATGTCAGATGGGAGAAAATTTTTACTTAAAGTTAGGCAATTCTGGCCTTTTCCTAACTCAACATAGTGCCAGTCGTGTAAAGTAATATTTACTATTGCTCTCATATTAAAGATTTATATCCAACTGTATCATCTTCCATATAATGGATCTAAGAGCTTTGAATTTGTTTTTTATGAGAAATGTTTGACATAGATTTTGCTCTTTTCCTTCTATCTAAGCCTGCCCCCCTGCCCCAACTCCAGTCTCTGGTACACAGCTGACAGTGCAACCTCTACTTGGAAATAGGGCAGCTGTAGAGAACTTATACTATTCTAGATACATTCTAAAATGGAGACTGTCTATCACATCTAGCCTGAACTTAGCTGGATACTGTGGCAGCAGATTTTAGAATCAGCAGTTTTCTAAAAACAACGTGAGATTAGAACTGCATAAGAAGGTAAATGACTGTTAACAAATATATATTTGTGCAGCTTATGTGGCATTTTTAAAGTGTTAACTATAATTGTGGCACTTTATATGAATTGTTTCTTATATATAGCTTTATGAGATAAATGTTTTAACCCCAATATACAAATAAAGAAACCAGTATTTTGGAAAAAACTAACTGATAGCTTGCTCAACGGAACATAATTCATTATTTGGTAGAGGTCCTGAGCCATTTGTTAAGCACAATGCAATGTGGCCTTTCTGATACAGAATAGAATTCTCCCTATCAATCAAGATGAAAGGTAGTGCCTTCATCTTTCTGGGGTTATGGAGACCTACTGACATATGAAAACAGTGTGCTGTGCAGTTCCCTATAAATATAACTTGTATCTAAGCTAAATGCTCTTCACATTCCCTCTTTTTAAAAATTATTTTTACAGTGAATATAAAGGCAACTGGAGGAGAAGGGATAAGTTTCCTAATGTTGCAACTTTATGAGGCCCTAATTGGAACCTGACCAAGGGAGCAAGAATCAGCATCCAGGGACATTTGAATTCATTTTCTGATTTCTGTGCCACTGGGCAACTGGACCCCAGAAGGGGACATTCCAAATTGAGTTACCTGAGACATGATTCTTGCCCTGCTTGTGTCTGGGCAAAGCTGAGAGCAGAGAACCTACAGGGAACAAAAAGAAAAACACACAGAACTCAAGTCAGAGAAACTGGATTTTAGTCTGTGCTTTGTATTTTATCAGTGGTATTGCCTCTGGCCAAGTCATTTTTCACCTCTTTGAGTTGCAAGTTTTTTTTGTTGTTGTTGTTTGTTTGTTTTTTTAAATCCGTAAAACAAGGATGTAAGAACTAGGATGATTATTTAAGTCTTTTAAAACTCTAACTTTCTATGAGTTTAAAATCTTAAGATAAAATGCACCCTCAACATACCCTTAGAAGTAAAATTTTCACTAAACCAGCATCCTTCTTCAATATACCACTACTTCAAAAGCTACTTCAACAGCACTTCTTTCATGAGGATGTGTTTGTGTGTCAGTCAGGGCCCTTTGTTGTAAACGGCAAAACCTATGCTGGCTAGATCAAGCAGACAAGTATATTAGATTCAAGCAGACAAGTATATCAGGTTTGAATTTCCTGAAGGACTAGAGCCAGACCAGGAAGTTACTCCACCATGCCTGGTGGCAAACCGCAGAAGAGAGGCTTGGCGGAAGTGGGTAGGAATGCGGAGGGGCTTGGGGGAGATGCGGGGAGGACTTCTTTAGGAAAAATATCTCCAGCTGTTGCTGCTAGGCACTTAAAATATGAGGTCAGGTGGGACACTGGCACTTCCACCCTGCCACTGCCTTCACCAGTATGTGGCACCTTCCTCATGTTGCTTACTTCCAAATCCATGTCTCCATGAGTGCTTCTAATTGTCAGAAGCTAGGTTCCCTGTCTGCATCCAGCTTCAGAGACAGAAAATGTGAGCTCTTTGAATTCTACCCTGAAACGTCACGGATTCTTACTATGAAGATAAAATGTGCTAAAAGTGAGCAGGCTATAAGAGAGGCTGTTCAGCCACAGTTGAGGCCTGACCTTTATGGCTGCAAATAAAATGTTGCCCCTGAGTTTATCTTCCAGACTAAAGTTTATTTTTATAAAGTGTCATTGATATAGTAGTTAAAAAGAAATTACTTAGACAGACAGTGAAGGTACAGAAGTCCTCGATAAGGTTTTCTTTTAATGAAAAGTAACGCCAAATCATTTTCCTTTCTAACAAAAAGCAGCTTATAAAATCGAACTATAGACATAGATGCCAGCAATTGTGTCAATCATGTTCAAAATGGCGGCTTCATCCTCCCTTCTCTTTGTCAGCTACCGTGTACAGTACGGAGCAGATAAGATGGCCCCGGCCAAGGGGAATGCCCATTTGCATAATGAGATAAGAGTGGGGTGGCCAGCCTTCCCCACGCCTATGTAAACATCACATCACACCTGATTGAACCATTCGGTGGGTTCTATGTAAATCAGACATCACCTCCTCAAACCTGCCTATAAAAACTGGCAAATTCCACTGCTGGCTAGCCTTTTCTTCTTGGAAGCCCCTCTCTCTAACAAGAGAGAAAGTGAGCTATTCTTTTTCTTTTTGTGCCTGTTAGACCTCCGCTTCTAAACTCCTTGTGTGTGTGTGTGTCCATGTCCCAGATTTTCTTGATGCGAGAAACAAACCCTGGGGATTTACCCCAGACAATGAAGACACTTCATCATTATTAAGTATACAGTAGTAAATGGAAATCTTTCAAAGACACATTATATAAACCTTTACCTTTTAAAAAGATGATGGGATAAATAGTTTAAACTTGTTTTGATGGTATCTTTTTTTTTTTTCTTTTTTGAGATGGAGTCTTGTTGTGTTTTCCAGGCTGGAGTGCAGTGGCATGATCTTGGCTCACTACAACCTCTGCCTCCTGGGTTCAAGCGATCCTCCTGTCTCAGCTTCCCAAGTAGCTGGGATTACAGGCGCCTGGCATTATGCCTGGCTAATTTTTGTATTTTTAGTAGAGACAGGGTTTCACTATATTGGCCAGGCTGGTCTCGAACTCCTGACCTCAGGTGATCCGCCTACCTCGGCCTCCCAAACTGCTGAGATTACAGGCCTGAGCCACTGTGCCCAGCCAATGACATAGATTTTTAATCAAACATACAATACCATGAACATATTACATGGCATGAGAGAACTGATTGCTTGTTGTCTGAATCCTTGAAGTGACCAGTCATAAAATAACTTTCCACTAATGAAACTGATTTCATTTAATAGGCATTCTTCCATTTCCAATGATCACATGAGTTACAATATATCCTGTAATCAGTCTTACCTAGGTTTAAATCCTAGCAGAGGAAACTTGGGGGATTTGGTAATCTTTCTTTCTTCTTTCTGTTTTGAGACAGGACTGGAGTGCATTGGTGCAATCATGGCTCACTGCATCGTCAACCTCCAGGGCTCACAGGATCCCCCTACCTCAGTCTCCAGAGTAGCTGGGTGTATTAGTTAGTTCTCACACTGCTATAAAGAACTACCTGAGACTGGGTAATTTATGAACAAAAGAGGTTTAATTGATTCACAGTTCCAGAGGCTGTACAGGAAGCATGGCTGGGAGGCCTTAGGAAACTTACAATCATGGTGTAAGGGTGAAGGGGAAGCATGCACCTTCACATGGTGGATGGAGAGAGAGAGAAAGTGAAGGGGAAGTACTATACACTTTTAAATAACCAGATCTTGTGAAAATGTTATCATGAGACAGCACTGGGGGATGGTGCTAAGCCATTAAAAACTCCCTCATGATCCAGTCACCTCCCACCAGGCCACACCTCCCACACTCAGGATCACGATTCAACATGAAATCTGGGTGGGGACACAGAGCCAAACCATATCACTGAGACTACAGGCAAGCCCCACCATGCTGGACAATTTTTTTTGTATTTTTTTTGGTAGAGATGGGATTTCACTTTGTTGCCCAGGCGAGTCTCAAACTCTTAGGCTCAAGTGATCCACACGCCTCCAAAAGTGCTGGAATTACAGATATAAGCCACAGCACGCAGCCTGATTTGATAATATTTCTGATGGTTATATGAGATGATGAATGTACACAGTTTCTGATGCATTGTAAGTACTTATAAGTGTTCACTGAATGAGAGTTGGTGTTGTTGTATCTGCTTTCTTTTCCCTGATTTTCTCTTGTTGCAAATCGGCTTAATGTTACTTTTTCTGATTATACCTGCCCTTCATTTGGTTACATAGAGCTAGCTCCTTTATTCTGCTGCTTCTACCCTACTTTGAGATTTATTTGTTAAGAACATTAGGTTAATAGCCTTTTAGCTTATTGAATACTCAGTTTCAGGTTTTGCATCAGTCCTGTGTGCCTGTTGCCATAAAGGACCCACCCCACCCCACCACAACCCTGCCCAATCAGCTTTTACTTTTCGTGACTTTGTGATTTCAAACCTTTAATTTCTCATCTCTTCTGTTTGGTGTTTCCAGAAATACTAGCCTGTCTTGCAATACTTTGGAGGTAGATTCTAATGCTTAATTAAATATCTTGTTGGACAAAGATTAGAAGGAGAAGAACAACAACAAGCAACTTTTTTCTCTCCTCATTAGCATGTACACAGGGATTTGAAGACAGAGTAATCTTTGATTCTTAGACAATTCATTGATTGATTGTTGATGGGTCTGTAGGCAAGATGGTTAATGTCTCTGAAAGATTTTCCTGATCTGTGAAATGGGGGTTTATTTCCTGCCTTGCAGGATTGCCATGAGAATTACAGGTGCCCCACTTCCTATGGTAGTGCCTAGCCTGTAGTAGGTGCTTCATAAATGCAGGCTGTCCTAGTCACTGCAGTTGAGACCAAGAGAGTGGATAGCAGTAGACTCCTGCAGAGCAGATGCTGGGTAGAGAGAGGTGAGAAAAAAAATGCCCCAGAGAAAATATTGAATACTTCTGCTCAAGGTCAACCCTGTCAGCCTGCCAGGAGGCAAAGACCTTTAATTTCATGGTGTCATTTTCTCTCCCTAAAACTACAGCCTGACATATATTTGCTTTTTAAATTGAAGTGAACTAAAATTAATCTCATTATGGGAATCTGATGGTCCTTAAGATACTTGGAGACTCCTGAGTGTCACAAAACTAGGATCAAAAACCTTGGCAAAATGCCAGTGGGAAAAGCAAAGGCAGTTAAGTGGATGCCTGTGGGGCTGGGGGTGAGGGGGCAGAGGATGCTTATGTATAATTTGACTCCTTTTGACATTTTGTCAAAGTATTGTGCCTCAAACAGACATTTGAAGCCTGATTATTTTTTGAGAAATTAAAGACCTGCCTTGCTGTTTCTTAGCTGACGGTTTACATTTTTGAAAGCCATTTAAATATTCTGTAGAGGGTTGTTAATAAGCATTAATTTGGGCAATTATGGATTTTGTAGCTGTTACTGGAGCTTGACGTGTACCTGAACTACATTAGAGGACAAGATAAATAATACAGTCCAACCTTGGGTTGCTGTGTTCTCTACACGGAAAAGTTTGCACTTTTCCATAAAAGGAGGAGTTGAGGAGTAGCCCCTGAGGAAGGCTGGTGAATCATGGTCATCCTTATTTTTTTCTGTGTTTCTCCACTCCTAATGTGATGGTTCACCTTGATCTGACTTTCTGCCTTCCTTCCTACTTTCAAACTGATAGTCTGTCCTCCACTTTGAAATCTTCAATCTCTCTATACCTTAAAGCTGTGAATGTAGGACATTTTCTTTCTCACATCTTGAGGGTTCTGGAGTTTCCTGGACAAAAAGCCCTTAAGATTGACACTAGTCAGATACTTTAACATATTTATAAAATAATTTTGCCTTTAAATCTCCTTTGGCTTTGCTCTGTCTTATGTTTTGTCATTTCCATTTTCTTGATTTTGAGAGCCGTTATACTATCTTAACCCCATATATAGCTCTCTCCAAAGACAGAAACTAAGTCCTTCTTTTCGATGGTAAATCTAAAAGTTCCCTGTGGGTCTTTTCTGTCTTGCCCCTGAGGTATAGTGCTACAAAATTTCCCCAGATGTCATTTACTCATAAGAAATAGGACAATTCACTATATTTTCCATCTTTTCTTTTATCTGAAGGCAGAGTAGCATAATCATACAGAGCACATGTCTCCTGGGGTCAGAATACCTAGGCTTGCCCAGTTTGTGGTCTTTGACAAGTCACTTTGCGCTTTAATTTCCTCATCTGTAAAATTAGTATGTTAACAATTCCTACCCTAGAAATTGAGATAATGAAATGGGGATAAACAACATGAAGCAATTTCAGTCAAGGGGAAACTTAATTTTGCCAGAGTAGATGGAGAATGAAGTGGAAGAATCAGAAGATAATCTGTGCTAACTCTTTCTAGTTTGGGAATTTGCCTCCCTAACAGTGATTACTTAGAGAGTGCTTGAGATACACCAGGTATATGAGGAAGAGTGCTTTGGAGTTAAAGAGTTTCACCTCTGTCTGTCTGACATCACAAATGCTCAACCTCTTTGCTAATCACCTACGCACAGGAGAAATATCTAGATAGAGACTTAGAAACACATATACAAATACATATCTACTGTACTGTCAGTTGCCCTGAGAGACTCTCCCTCCTCTGCCACTATCTCCTACAACTGTATAATTATAATGGTGCTGGCCAACTGCCAGAGGTCTTTCTTTGATCTGAAACTGTTCTGCTTGTCGAGGGCAAGTTGGAAATGCTGAGAAATCGATAAGCCAGCCATCATCCCTAGGAGCCCCCAGTCCATGGCTGGCTAGGTTGGTATATAAATACTCTAGCTTTCTTACGCCTTGAGTGGGATAACACTGCAACAGATGAATCTTGTACTCTCAGAATTATTCATTGGGATTAAACTGCAGTTACCCATCATGGTAACTAAACTGATAACACACAGTTTCTTCCCTGTATTTCCTGGCCTATGTACATTAGTCCACTTTCACACTGCTGATCAAGACATACCTGAGACTGGGCAATTAATGAATGAAAGAGGTTTAATGGACTTACAGTTTCACATGGCTGGGGAAGCCTCATAATAATGGTGGAAGGCAAGGACGAGTAAGCCACATCTTACAAGGATGGCAACAAACAGAGAGAGAGCTTGTGGAGGGAAACTCCCCCTTATAATATCCATTAGCTCTTGTGAGATGTATGCATTATCATGAGAACAGCATGGGAAAGACCTGCCCCCATGATTCAATTACTTCCCACTGAGTCCCTCCCAGAACACTTGGGAATTCAAGATGAGATTTGGGAGAAGACATAGCCAAGCCATATCATTCCACCTCAGTCCCTCCAAAATCTCATGTCCTTACATTTCAAAACCAATCATGCCATCCAACCGTATTCCAAAGTCTTAACTCATTTCAACATTAACTAAAAACTCCACAGTCCAATATCTCATCCGAGACAAGGCAAGTCCCTTCCACCTATGAGCCTGTAAAATCAAAAGCGAGTTAGTTATTTCCTAGATGCAATGGGGATACAGGTATTGGGTAAATACTGCTGTTCCAAATGGAAGAAATTGGCCAAAACAAAGGGTCCACAGGTCTCATGCAAGTCTGAAATCCAGTGGGGCAGTCAAATCTTAAAGCTCCAAAATGATCTCCTTTGACTCCATGTTTCACATCCAGGTCATCCTGATGCAAGAGGTAGGTTCCCATGGTCTTGGGCAGCTCTGGCCCTGTGGCTTTGCAGGGTACAGCCTCCTTCCCAGCTGCTTTCATGGGCCTGTGTTGAGGTTCCAGGTGCACAGTGCAAACTGTCTGTGGATCTACCATTCTGGGGTCTGGAGGACAGTGGCCCTCTTCTCACAGCTCCACTAGGCAGTGCCCCAGTAGGGACTCTGTGTGGGGCCTCTGACCCCACTTTCCACTTCCATACCTCCCTAGTGGAGGTTTGCATGAGGGCCCCTCCCCTATAGCAAGCTTATTCCTGGATATCCAGGCGTTTCCATATGTTTTCTGAAATCTAGCTGGAGGTTTCCAAACCTCAATTCTTTACTTCTGGGCACTCCTAGGCTCAACACCATGTGGAAGCTGCCCAGGCTTGGGGCTTACACCTTCTGAAGTCACAGACCATGTTTTATGTTGACCCCTTTCAGCCATGGCTGGAACAGCTGAGATCCAAGGCACTAATTCCCTAGACTGCACACAGGAGAGACAGCCTGGGCCCAGCCCATGAAACCGTTTATTTCCTCCTAAACCTCCAGACCTGTGATGGGAGGGGTTGCCATGAAGACCTCTGATATGCTATAGAGACACTTTTCTCATTGTCTTGGGGATTAACATTTGGCTCCTCCTTACTTATGCAAATTTCTGCAACTGGCTTACATTTCTTTTCAGAAAATGGGATTTTCTTTTCTATAGCATTGTCAGGCTGCAAATTTTCTGAACTTTTATGTTCTGCTTCCTTTACAATACTAAATGCCTTTAAAAGCACCCAAGTCACATCTTGAATGCTTTGCTGCTTAGAAATTTCTTCCATCAGATACCCTAAATCATCTCTCTCAAGTTCAAAGTTCCACAAATTCCTAGGGCAGGGGCAAAATGCCACCAGTCTCTTTGTTAAAACACAACAAGAGTCACCTTTGCTCCAGTTGCCAACAAGTTCCTCATTTCCTTCTGAGACCACCTCAGCCTAGACTTCATTATCCATATCATTATCAGCATTTTGGTCAAAGTCATCAACAAGTCTCTAGGGAGTTCTAAACTTTTCTGCGTTCTCCTGTCTTCTTCTGAGCCCTCCAAACTGTTCCAGCCTCTGCCTGTTACCCAGTTCTAAAGCAGCTTTCACATTTTTGGGTATCTTTTCAGTAACACCCCACTCTACTGGTACCAATTTACTGTATTAGTCCATTTTCATTCTGCTGATAAAGACATACCTGAGACGGGGCCATTTACCAAAGAAAGAGGTTTGATAGACTTACAGTTTCACGTGGCTGGGAAGGCCTCACGATCATGGCAAAATGCAAGGAGCACCAAGTCATGGGTTACATGAATGGCAGCAGGCAATGGGAGAGAGCTTGTGCAGGGAAACTCCCCCTTATAGAATCATCAGATCTTGTGAGACGTATTCACTCTCATGAGAACAGAATGGGCAAGACCTGCCTCCATGATTTGATTACTTCCCACCAGGTCCCTCCCACAACATGTTGGAATTCAAGATAAGATTTGGGTGGAGACACAGTCAAACCATATCACTATGTACTAACCCATCCTCCTACTGGTCATTTCTGGGACAATGTTTCAAATAAACTACTTTCATTCAAATCTGTTGTTTCAGGGTCTGTTTCTGGGGGATGCTGAACTAAGGTTGAATCTATGAGACTATGACTTCTGGTGAAAAGCTGATAGTGTCAGGTACTGGCATCTTGAAAATATTTGAAAATGAAGAAAATATTTATTTCTCCTTTCATTCATTGATTCATTCTTTTTTTAAAGTAAATGTTCAGTGTATTTCTTCAAGTTCCACACAGTCTTCCAAATAACAGCTCTCCATGTTTAGTGAGAGAAGAAGAACCCTGAGAACTCCAACTGCCTATCAGTGTGTAAAACTTTCTTGTGACCTCACTAGCTCTGACCACCCACTGGCTCAGAATCAGGAAGTGCAAACATTTTTATGAAAAAGTATTCCTTATAAAGACCTTTCTTCTCTCAGCATTTACTGCTTCCTTCTCCACACCCTACTGTTAGTGGCCTCATGAAGTGGTTCTTAACTAGAAATAATTTTATTCCCCAGAGGACATTTTGCAATGTCTGGAGATGTATTTCAATATCACAGCAGGGAGGGGATGCTACTGACATATGGTGAGTAGTGGCCAGGAATGCTGCAGTTTTAGTCTATTCACCACCGTATGTGAAGCAGGTTTGCTAATTACCAATGCCAAAAGAAGACTCCCATTTAGTGGAGAAAAGCAAAGTTCATCACCGTGCCAACCACCAGAAACGGAAGTCCATATACTTATGGCCACTGCATCCTGGGCTACTGTTTTTGTTCACCATACACTGGTTACATATTTGTCTGAGCCTGTTGAGATATAACACACTCACACATAAGTTATGCAAAGCAGGTTTATTACTTAGAGATAGGCAGCAAGAGACATAAATCTTGAATCCTTTGGAAGCCCGTCTCCCAAGGTGCAAGAAAGCTGCCCAGGAAGGATGAACTCTTATCTGTGCTTGCTCCACTTTGGACCACAACTAAGGGACTCTGAATGGCAGCCTACCCTAGGTTATATATTTCAGGGACCACGTAACTCACTCAGTGAAGCTTTGAAGAAGTACATCCTACTTCTAGGAGAGAGAAGATCAAAGCCAGGGTGGCCCCAGGGAGTTACTCCCTAATTCTAGATGTTGCATTTCCTAAGAAGGACAGTAACAAGTCCTGTTCTGTTCTAGGCATCCCTCCTTATCTCAGGATGTTGCAGTCTCAGCACATTCCACAGTTATTCTTGAGAAGTACAAGTAAGAAAATGGGGGAGGAGTTAGGTTATTCCAAAGGCAACTGAAGAAGTACCCTGCACCATAGACTTGGTGTCTTGTAAACAACACAAATTTATTTCTCACAATACCATAGATTGGGATGTTCAAGATCTAAAGGCCTACAGAATCAGAGTCGATGAGGGCCTTCATCTCACTGTAACCTCACTAGAAGGAAGGGTGAGGAACTATTCTGCAATGTCTGGAGATATCTTTCACTGTCACAACAGAGAGGGGATACTACTGACATCTGGTGAGTAGTGGCCAGTGATGCTGCAGTTTTAGTCTATTCAGGCTGCTATAACAAACCACAGCCTTCTCAAACAACAGCCCTCCACGTTTAGTGAGAGAAGCAGAACCCTGAGAACTCCAACTGCCTGTCAGTGTAAAACTTTCTTGTGACCTCACTAGCTCTGACCACCCACTGGCTCAGAATCAGGAAGTGCAAACATTTTTATGAAGAAGTATTCCTTATAAAGACCTTTCTTCTCTCAGCATTTACTGCTTCCTTCCCCACACCCTACTGTTAGTGGCCTCATGAATTAATCCTATTCATGAGATTTCCACTCTTAGGACCTAATCACCACCCAAACCTCCTGCCTAATACCATCATATTGGTAGTTAGCATTTGAATACATGACTGAACACATGATTTTGGAGGGTGGGGGACATAAACATTCAGTTCATTGCAGCTGCTAAATATTCTCCAATGCACAAGGCAGCCCTTCATAAAGATGAATTATTTGCCCGCCCCCCCTCCCCCCAATATCAGTAGTGCTGATGTCAAGAAGCCTTGAGTAGGGAAAGATGATATATCAACCTAAACTGACCTCTTGAAGAAAGGTGATCAGTTATTTATTTTTGATACAAGTTTTAGTCCCTCACATAAGAATAATAATTTTTGATAAAGCAGTTTGGTCTACTGCAGCTCTCCCATAGCACTTTCTGCAAAGTTGACAGTCTTTACTTGCCCTGTCCAATATGGTAGCCACAAGACCCATGTGGCTAGTAAGCATTTAAAATGCGATTAGTGGGACTGAAGAACCAAATTCTAAAGTTTATTGATTTTACTAGTTTAAATTTAAATAGCTATATGTTGCTAATGACTACCATATTTCACAGTGCACTTCTAGTGGTTAGATTTCAGAGGCTGGAATCAGAGCAATCCTTACTATGCTTTTTACTTGTCCACTATACTACCTTGTGCTTTAAAAATTTTTTTTAACAGAGCTTGCTTTGTCACCCAGGCCGAAGTGCAGTGATGTGAACACAGCTTACTGCAACCTTGACCTCCTGGACTCCAACGATCCTCCTGCCTCAACCTCCCAAGTAGCTGGAACTACAGGCACATGCCACCCTGCCTGACTAATTTTTGTATTATTTTGTAGAGACAAGGATTTGTCATGTTGCTCAGGCTGAACTTGAACTCCTGGGCTGAAGCGATCCTCCCAAAGTACTGGGATTACAGGCGTGAGCCACTGCACCTGGTCATGCATGTTTTTAAAACTCCCTAAGCTTTTGTTTCATCATCTACAAAATGATGAATGTTTTATGTTCATCACAGCACTATTGTAAGGATCAAAGAAAAACCATATAGTATAGCACTTGCATATATCTATGTTCAATGAATTATTATTAGTAGTATGTGAACTGTTATTCATTTAGTGAGACTTTTCTTTACAAACCGCAGCCAGCCTTAGAAACAGGAAGTGGAAACCAGATAAAATAGCCCACTCCCTTCCCGGAGTACTGAACTCTCAACCCTTATTTATATTAATGTATCCGGGTTTAATTATGGATCTCTCTCTCTATCTATCTATCGAATCAATTTGCCATCCATCTATCATTTTTAACTCTGTACTGTCTATTTCTAACCTATCCACATATAGTTCTCCTTTATTTGAACTTTATGGTTGAATCACACTGCCAGGGTTGTTTACATTCCACCTAATTGTGATTCTACACACTTACGCAACTGGCATGCGTTTTGAATCCTTGGCATAAATCCTTCCCTTTTCCTCCTCCTGGCACCTGCTCCCGTGGAACAAAGCCATTGTAAATTTTTTTTTAATGCAAACTGACCACAACATTTATGGATAGGACTCTAGAAAGGCTGTTGGAGAGTTTCATTTAGAGAGAGAAATTAAAATGAAACTTTTTTGAGAGTTTCTCAAAAATACTGAATGCTACTTGAGTAAAAAAGGGTCACCATTTTAGTTAATTTGAAATATACCTACTTCATATGAGTTTTATGTAGCTCATATAGTGCTCCCATTATTCAGAAAGCAAAGGGAACAAATGATCATTCGGAAGGCATCATAAAAAAGTATTTAAAAATGTGTAATGGTTTAGCTTTATGTGCACATTTATTAGCTTGTCTGTGAGTTAACATACGAGAGAGAAAAAAATATGAGATGAAGAGTCTTTTTGCTTATTTGTTTCTTTTGTGGGAAAGCATGAACCGCAGTCTTGAGTAACAACAGTATGTCAATTGATTTAATTCAACAAACATCAATAACATCAGGCCTTCTTCAGAGTAAGGAATCTTGCAAGAATGATGCCCTTAATACCTGAGTTATAATAAAATAGCATATCTCCATGATACACGCTCATGCACAGACACACACAGATATGCACAAACTCATACACACAAACAGACATACCAAAGTGTACACATAGGTGTATTTGAGTACATAGTACAATAGAAGAAGGAATATAAGATTGAAAGAGACACAGGCATTTTTAAAAGTCAACATTGGACAAATTTCCAGCAAATTTTCACCATCTTGCAAATTTCCATAAGGGTTAATATTTTAGTTTTAAGATTTAAGATAAGTTATCTGTTGCTTTTTAAAGAGAGAACATTTAGAATTATGGCCTTCTTAGTAAAAGACAACTCAGGGGATGCCTGGCCATGCTGGGACATTGTGGGTGTCACCATGCTTAATAGTTGCTATAGGAAAAGGAAAATGTTTAGCATGTAATGCACACAATCAAAGCTATTGAGTAAAAGGCAGCATTTGCTATTCTTTAGGAAAATTGGCAACATCAAAAATACTTATTGTGCATAATTAAAACCAAGGAAACACGTTATTGGTTCCATTCAGTTTGTTCCAGGACCAAAAAAAAAAAAAAAGCATAGAATTAACTGCATTTGTAAACACTTTATTTCATAATGAATACTGCAATTTTAAAAGACGGCCCTTTAGCCAATTTTTACTTTTGAATCATTGCCATTGTTAATCAATTATCCAAATTGTAATCAAAACAAGACATTTTTACTGAACTTTTATAATGATGTGGGCATGCAACTGGATGTATTCTTTAAGTTTGAAGTTTTTTATAGTCAAAAAAATTTAAAATATTTTTAAATTAAAAAATTTAATTGTGGCAAAATGCATATAACATAAATGTTACCATCTTAACAATTTTTAAATAGATATTATTTTTAGCGCAATTTTGGGTTCACAGTACTATTGAGCGAAAGGTAGAGATTTCCTGATACTGCCTACGCCTAAGAAGAGTAGGGAGCACAGCCTTTACAACCATCAACATCCCTCACCACAGTGGTACTTTTGTCACAATTGATGAATCTATATTGATACATCATTATTATCCAAGGTCCACAGCTGACATTAGGGCTCAGTCTAATGGTCTCTTTTTAGAAGGGCCCTGATTCTATTGTGAGAGCTCCATACTCATAACCTAATTACCTCCCAAGGACCCCACGTCCAAATACTATCCTGTAGGGGGTTATGGTTTCAACATATGCATTTTGAAGGGACACAAACATGCAGTTCACATCACACTTAAAGAGACTGAGTGTGGCTGCTGTCTGTCACTAGAGCTGTTCACCAAATACTCAAAACTCTCACTTCTGGCACATGATAAGCTTGGTTTTCCTTTCCCCTTGAGGGTAGATATGGTCATGTGGGTTTTTTTGCAATGAACGGTGAGCAGATCTGACATATGTCACTACAGGGAGATGCTTCATGAGCCATTGTGTATTTCATGGTCTCTCCTTTTCTCTTCCATGGCAGCTGACATTAGAGATCACGACAGCTTTGTCAGTGAAAAGAGCAATGAACAGAGCCTTAAGCTGCCCCGTGACACACATGTAGTGTGAAGATGAAATAAACCTGTGCTGTTTTAAATAACTGATATTTGGGAGTCGTTTGCTAATTGCAGCCAAACCTAATCCATCTCAAGAAAAACAACTAGTAGGGAAGGGCACAGGCTTTGCTCAAAAGGACTTCAAACTATAGGTGGGAACCATAGAAATAATCAAACAATTACAATTGGATATGAAAAATGCTCTGATAAAAAAAATACAAGAAGAATTGTATGGGTGCACAAAAGAGAGGCATTTAACCCAGACGAGGAAAATTTCCTGAAGGGAGGTAACACATTAGATTATGCTTGAAAGGCAAATAGAAGTCAGTCGGCTAAAGAAAATGAAGTCAGAGGGGCAACATGCACCCAAAGGTGAGAATTACAAATTTATCATTATGCTGCAATGTAAAAGGTAATGCATGAGGTTCAAATAAGCAGAAGTGATGTCTGGGGAGGATAAGTTGATGGCACCCTGGCTTGGAAAGGGATTCATCCCATGCTTTGAAGGTTGTATATTACTTTCTTCGGTGCCTTCCATAAGCAATGAAAAGATGATAGGGGAGTGAAATAATCAGTTATAATATAGTTTTAACTTTGGACAAAAAGAAAATGTTATACCCACTCTGACTGGAGTTATGCATAATGTAAGCACGGAGCATTGCAAAGTGATACGTAAGAACAGTTATGTGAGTACAGTGTAAAACATCGGTAAATAGTATGGTCTACTTAAAATGTTACTATATAGTTGGTTCAATTAAAGGAAAATTTAATATAATGGTCTGTCTAGCTAAGAAAAATAAACTAATTTTTTCCCTGAGTCTTAAAAACCTATGGGAAATGAAAATATATGTTTACAAAATGCAGTTAAAGAATTGATAGGAAAGGACTTATTAAGATAAGCAGCACAAATGGAGTTGAAATAAGTTGTGTTTCGCTCTCTTTCTAGGGTAATTAACTTATACCAAAGACAGAATAAATATTTTAAAAGGCTATATTTACAGATTGGAAACACAGAGTAGAAAATAAAAAAGAATGAAAAAGAAAGCTTTGTAGAGGGAATCCTAAAGATGTACTTCTAAGTTTCCTCTCCTCTGGTTAATCAGACATGAATCTGGCTACTGCTGTGAAGGTACTTTGTAGATGGAATTAAGATTACTAATCAGCTGACCTTAAAATAGGGAGATTATTGTAGAATATGCAATCCTCAAGCCCTTAAAAGCTGAAGAGGCAGATAGGAGAGAGAGATGGAGGAGTGTTGTGACAAACCCCTATTAACCTCAGTAGGGAAGGCAGCAGGTTCAAGAGGCCAAAGAAGAGACCAGAGCCAGCACGCAAGACATCGGGTTTTATTAAGGAGTTATATGTGGGGGAGAGAGTCCAGTGGTAGTGGGCTGGACAACATAACTGCAGGGCCTAGTGGTGGTGGGCTGGGCAGAAAAACTGGGAATGCATGCAAACAGTTTATATGTCAATTTCACTTAACACCCTCCCCTTAATGACCTCTACGTGGCAACCCTCCTCTATGCCAAAACTCAGGGCCTCAGTTTCCTGTATGGCCTGTGCTGCACGGGACAAACCAGGGCCTCAAATATTCTTCATAGACAAGGAACACGTCTCCTGGATTTCCTAGCTTGGAACACACATTCGAGTGTGTCTGCCATACAGGGTCCTTGTAAGAGTAGCTTAAATTGTTGTTACAAGGTGTATTTACCCTACAAGAGGAACAAGTAAGCATAAAAGCAAGCCAAAAAGGGCAATCAGGGAGATCAGAAACATGAGAAGGACTCAACTATTTATTTTTGGCTTTGTAGATGGAAGAGTTATGAATCAAGGCACGTTGGAAGCTTCTAGAAGCTAAGAACAACCACTAGCTGAGAGCCTGCAAGAAAAAGGGGGCCTCAGTCCTACCATTGCATGGAACTGAATTTTTCTAACAACCTGAAGGGCTGTAGTAGATAAGGCTGTGTAAGACTGTAGCCCTGTCAACATTTTAATGTCAGTCTTCTAAGACAGGAAGACAATCCTGCTTGAGTCCACCAGGTTTCTGTGCTACACAGCTGTGAGATAATACATTTGTGTTGTTTCAAGCCACTAAATTGTGGCGATTTGTTACAGTAGCAATACAAAGCTAACCACTTGTAAAAGAAAACATGAAATAAGAGAGTAAGAATAAAGTGAAACACATGTTTCAGTCTTTCATCAATGAGTAGTAATATATTGTAGTGATGAAAGCTGTGGAATCTGGAGCCAGACTACCTCAAATCAAATTCCAGCTCCCTCACCTGCCACTTGTGAGGCCTTGGACAAGTTTCTGTCCCTCAGTTTCCACATTAGTGGAGTGGGGATAATAGTAGCTCATTATAGAACATTATAGGGTTTTTTGGATTATTACATGAATCATTATCTGTACGGTTCTTAGAACAGTGTCTAGTGTGAAGCAACTGCTGTAAATATTAATTATAATCATTTAATTTGAATTAGTTAAACTTTAACCCATAGTCTTTTATGTATGGGCCAAGAGCTAAGAATGATTTTTGTAGAAAAAGTTTTCAGATCCATGGGTTAAGTTCACCTACTGAAAAGCAGACTTTCAGATTAGATAAATAAAAACAAAAATGTAACTGTTTACCCAAAACACATCTAAAACAAAATGATACTGTAATGTTGGAAATAAAGGGCAAGAAGAGAATTACCAGATATATGTTAAAGAAAAGGAAAGCAAGAGAGCAACTGAAGCAATGATGCTAAAAATGAAATATTATTTTATGATAACACTATAAATGGCTACAGGAGGATTTAAAATATAATATTAAGTCATACCAATTAAACTAGCAAGGTAGTAAGTCAATATAACTTTTGATCAATAGATTTGACGAGAGTCCAGGTACAAATCTGTGGACATGTCAGGATTTACTTGCATTTTAAAAGCAGAAAAGGGGAAAGAGTGGGTTAATTAAAGTTGAAAAACATTTTGAGAAAAGAAACTATATTAAAATGTACCTTTTACAATGCAGAAAAATAAATATTAGACCAAATAAAAACTTATAAAAACTTAAACACAGAAACAAATGATAAACATATTAGATGGTGTTTAAGGAAGACTATATTTAAAACTTTGTGGTAAAATTCGTACATGTTACAAAAGAAAAGTTTGATAAAGTAAGGAATGCTGGTTTGCTAAGCAGGCTGTCATATTTATACATGTATTTAATTTGAAATAGTTAATTTCAAAGTTTTATTTCTTATTATAAAAGCAATATGTAATTATTGAATAAATATTAGAAAATACAAAAAAAAAAAACAGTTACACAAACATAAAAACAGACAAGATAGCACTACCCAGAGTCAACCACAGTTAAAACCTCCTTTTGTATTCTTTTAAAAATTTATTCTTTGTAATTTTCTTTGCATCTATACATTCATATACAAAGTTTATTCCAGTGGATTGGATTCAAGTGTGAATAAGAAACATTAAGTACAGCAGTATTTTAAAAATATAAAGTATATATCTGCAACATTTGAATATTATAAGTTTTATTTTGTTCATATTACAAATTTGTTAAATGAGGCTCAGGTATATAAGACTGAATGACCTCAAATCGCACAAATTGCAAAAGTATGAAATACATCTCATTTCACTAGACATAATGGGAGTTACAAACAGACATCACAGCATAAGAAAAAAATATTCTAACAAGAAGCCCCTCCAGCAATGGAATGTGGTACTTATGGGATTTTGTAACTACAATTCTTAACCAATTTTGGTGGTTTCAGATTGAAATTTTCATTTGAGTAAAATTGGAGGTGTTAGGTTTTCTTTTTCTTTCTTTCTGTCTTTTTTTTTTTTTTTTTTTTTTTTTTTTTTACTATAAAGGGATGCAGTCTGGTATACTGAAAGGATCATTATTATTGCAACTGTGCATTTTTAGATTTAAATTTGATTTCTAACGTTTGTCCATATGCTGTTGGTCAAATTACTTCAACTCTAGGTACCTCGGTTTACCTTTCAGTAATATGGGCATAATAACCTTTTCAAGAAGTTTGTGCTGGAATTGAACAAGAATGTAAGCAAAATCATCAGTCACACTACAGAAGTCTATTATTTTCCTGTGAGGGAAGAAATCAGTAAGCTTGATGTTTATGCCAAGCATATTTGTTCCTAGGTTACTAGCGTACCGGAAAAAGCAGTCCTTTTCTTTTTCAGATCATCAAATTTTAAGATTAAAACAAAAAAGAGAAGACTCTCAGTACTGCTGCACATACACTTAGGAAATACACAAGTATCGAATGGGTGGGTGTACTGCTAAAAATGCTTATTAATTTTATAATAGCTTATGTGTGTGCACTCAATATGCAAGTTCTTTCTCTGAACATTTATGTCAGGTTCTAGCTTGCCCAGCTTTTCAGTCAGGTGGGGCTGTAACTATTTCTGGCCAATGGACTACAGGAAGTGGTATTATCACTTCTCAGTGGAAACATTGAAACTCCAACAGCCTTCCTCTTTTCCCACTGTAAGGTTTAAGGAGGCCATTTGTTTTAGATGGTGCAGAAAGCACACTGCAGTGCCTCTTTCAGCCGCGGTTCCCGAGTGACTGTGCGGACTTATCCTTTGCTGTTTCACAAAATGTTTACTCCGAGTGAAAAATCAACTTTCTTGTGAGAAGGCACAGAGATTTTGGAGTAAATCTATTACCACAACACCTAGATTATCCTTACTAATAATAAATTCAAGAGCATAAGTAAGGGGTAAAAAAATAATTTCAGGTCAACTAATAATTTCAGATTAACTCCCATCATTTGAAAACCTAGATCGCTTCTTGGGAAGGATTTTTAGGCTCAGCAACAAAGATCAAAATGACCTAATTCTGAGGTCTTCCATTGGTGTAGGAATAGGAAATGTTTGCATGTCTTGAAGCATTTCCCTTATCTGATATAAAGCTTTACTTACTTCTCTCAACAGATTTTTAAAGAAAAAATACTTGAGATTAAAAAGTAATGTAAGTTCTTTGGGATAAAATAAATAAATAAATAAATAAATAAATAAATAAATAAATAAAGTAATTCCAAACAAGAAAAAGCAACTGAGATTCCATAATCTGGAGATAATCATAGATGTGTCAACAAAAAGAGTCAAACTCTGTAAAATATTGGAAGAGATTTATTCTGAGCCAGATATGAGTGACAGATATGGCCCATGACACAGCTCTCAGGAGAACACATGCCCAGTGAGGTCAGGGCACAGCTTGATTTTATACATTTTAGGGAGACATGAGACGGCAATCAATTGCATTTAAGAAATACATTGGTTTGGTTTAGAAAGGCGGGACAACTCAAAATCAGGGAGGTGCCTCCAAGCTATAGATAAGTTTAACATTTTCTGATTGACAATTGGTTGACTTTGTCTAAAGACCTGGGATCAATAGAAAGGAAATGTTCAGGTTAAGATAAAAGATTGTGGAGACCAAGGTTTATTTGAAGACATATAGCTTCTGCCCTTAGAGACAAAAGATGACAAATGTTTCCTATTCAGACCTTTCAAAAGGTGCTAGACTCTTACTTAATCTCTTCAGGATTGGGAGGGCCTAGAAGAAGAAAAATATAGCTATGTTAATAGAGATTTTTTTACTTTTTATTATTTATTTTTTTGAGACGGAGTCTCACTCCATTGCCCAGGCTGGAGTGCAGTGCTGCGATCTCGGCTCACTGCAACCTTTGCCTCCTGGGTTCAAGCGATTCTCTTGCCTCAGCCTCACAAGTAGCTGGGATTACAGACATGCACCACCATGCCCGGCTAATTTTTGTATTTTTAGTAGAGACGGAGTTTCACCATGTTGGTTGGCCAGGCTGGTCTCGAACTCCTGACCTCAGGTGCTCCGCCCACCTTGGCCTCCCAAAGTGCTGGGATTACAGGCGTGAGCCACCACGCCCAGCCCCGAGATTTCTTACAGATGTACATTTTCCCCCACAAAGGACATCTTGCAAAAGGGCCATTTCAAGATACGGCAAAGAAACATGTTTTGGTGTAAAATTTTGATTTTTTTTGGAGGTAAAATTTTGATTTTTTTCCTTGTCTCATAATGTTATTCCAGAGTCGGGTTGGAAAGAAAGTCACACTATACAGGGTTAAATAAAACCATCTGATAAGAACTTATCGTTTGTAGGGCATGACTCCCCAGACCCCTTAGATTGGAATTTGGGCAAAATTAAAAAATTATCAAAGCTTAGTACCCAGGTAAATGAGCTATTAGTGGATACTAATGGGGTATCACCTTCCAGATATATTTTCTAAATGTTATATAGTCACACACATACAAATATGTACACACATTTAAACACACATTCACCATATAAGACATATTTTACATATCGCTTATTTTGTTTTCATAATTATTTTATAGTATAACTTTTTAAACTTCAAAATTCATTGGTAACCTCTCCCATGGTCATTAAGAATTGTTATAAAATATGATTCCCAGTGCTTGCAGAACATTCGACTTCGTGGCTTTGTGGCGATTTATTTACTGGCAGACTTTTTATACGTTGAATTTGTTTGAGTTTTGAGTATATCATCCAATTCTCTAGTAACCATCCTTATGTATACATTTCATGTATTTATTTTATTTTATTTGGTCTTGAACTGAATTTTCAATTTTTCATAGACTGTTTCTAGGAGTAGGATCTTTGGATCAAAATATAAATATTCTTTTTCAAGGCCTCTGAGATGTATTAGAAACTCACCATTACCGGTCCTATATCCTTTGATCATATCTAAAAGGGTGTCAAATCTAACAGAAAGTGATGATATCACAATTGTGATTTTTATTTTGTCCATTTTCTGTTGGTAAAACTGTACATTTTCACAACAATTACCATTTATATCACATTTCAGTTATTCATCTATTTTGTTTTGGAATATTTTTCTTTTAAGTTATTTGCTTTTTATTATTGATATTATTATTGATTTGTGAGAATTTACTATATAGTAAAAACGTTAGCTCTCATCCCAAATAGTTGCAAATATTTTTTCCTGGATCATAACTTGTCTTCTTTATGTTGTTTCTGGTAGTGTTTGATCTAGAGTATTCTACATTCTTTGTGTGTTAAAAATCCATTGATCATTTAAACTATAGCTTCTTTCTTTGCTTTTTAGTTTAGGCATGACTTCTTTTTCCCCTAAGCAAACTAAAGTCTGTTCTTTCAGTGATTTAGTGATTTTACATTTTAGCATTTCACACTTTATACAAAGCGTGATATTTTTGCTTTTCAGTAGTTACCAGTTATCTCAGCACCTTTTGTATGTGAAAATTTCTTCTATTTCTACTGATTTCAAAATTCCTTATCTATCTTTTTCCAAACAAAACACTGAATCTTTAAATGTGTTCTCAAATGAAACAAATACTTCATATAAAACAATTTTTATTTAAAAGGCATAGATTGAAAAGGCCTAGATTGAGATTTCTGAATCTCTACAAAATGTTATGCAAAATATCCAACTTTCAAGTAACAAACAGCTCCTCTGCCATTTTTTTGAAGTTGAATGGAACTTTGGATACTGAAAAATTTTGCAACTGGTCATAAAAATCTCACATTTTAAGTTGTATTTTACATCTTAACTCCTGTTCTTAAATAATTTTTTGTGGTCTTAAGACAAGTGTATATTCTCCTCAGTTTCTAAATTTACTTTTTATTAAGAGCAAACTACATAAAGTTTATGTGCAAGGTCAAGATAATTTGCTTTGTTTCCTACAGCAAAATACACTTTTTTGTTCTCAAAAAAAGACAAAAGTTAAGTTTTATCTCAAGTCAAAAATATCTCTTTAATTTGTGCAGCAAAAATATTTCAATTAAAGTACCACAAAGTTATATGTAACAAATATTGCAATTCAGAGGACAATAGCTTTTCTTAGTTAAAGCAAGGATAATTCATTTAAAATTAAGTTATATAGATTAAAATAGATATAAACTTATGATCCATTTTCCAATAGAAAACAAGCAAATTTTCCTCTTATAATTTGCCCTCATCATCCCAAAGTAGTATATCTGGATTTGATACATTGATTGGTTCATTGAAATTGAGCTCTTCAGTAGATGATGTTTAAATATCAATCATCTCATGAATATTTAAATTCAAGAAATGTCAATTAAAGTTTTGCTCATCTTGTTTACTTTTAAGAGTTCTTCAGAAATATCAAATAAAATGAGATCATACTTGGTGGTAGTTTAAAACTCTTAAAAGGTTGATCTTTGCATAGTAATACTCCAAAATATTCAGGCGGGAAATATTCAAATATAATGTAACCTTTGGGATTATTAAAAGGAAATCTTTTTTGATCTCAGTAAAACTTTTACTGTTTAACTTCAGCATTTTCCAATTAACGCTTTATTTAACATAGTGAGCTGAATTCTAAATTAATGCATTTAAATGAAAAATAATTTGTATTAGGCAATTTTATTCTGTGATTAAAATAAGTTTCAATATAGCGGTTAGTTTATTACTTTCTATTTCTCACTGATTATATTTAACGTTTTGATGAACCTCAAAGTTGCTTTTATTATTTTCTTTCACTTCTTTTTTAGACAAATATTTAATACTTTAAGTATAATTTTGAACAACCTTAAGTCTACAAACTACATACAGGTAATACCCACATATATACAATTTAGATATATGGATAAAATTTTGCTCCATGTTTATATATTCTCCTTAAGAAAGGATTCAGGAGAGTTCCTGGAAAAGCAATTTGAAAGCTTCACCAATATGTGATACACATGCTGTAAGTTACTAGTTTACAAAGTTTATCTATAAATAAGAACATCAATATTCACCAAATAGTGTACACCCAACTTTTCTGAGCATAGATTAAGAGGGCGTGTACAACTAAGAGAACAAAAAACAAAGGGCCATGAAAGAGCTTATTAAAAATCCTATTAGTCACTTGTTCTTTGTAGATAAGTATGCTTATTTGGAAATAGCCAGATGCAGTCTGACCAAATTCAGACAAATATACAGTATCATAATGTTTTCCAGAGGTGTTTTATGAAGTAGGGTAGAGGGTGATCCCATTCAGGGTCCTGTGAGCTGACTAGGCAACTCATCTGTCCAATATTGGTATCTCCTATGCCTTCTCTGCCTGTCACTCTTTTCCCCCCACCCACACGTTCTGGAATTACTTTCAGCTTTGACTTCGTTTTTCTGTTTGACTAGACCTTTAGTTTCTAAAGCTACATCTCATCTCCCTGACACACAGATAATTTGACTTATTTCAATCCCAAACTTCATGAAGGATATGCACATCATCTGTCTTGGTTTCTGTTTACCGCCTACCTTTACAAATCACAACCAATGCCTCAACCTGCCCCAGGCATTGGATTCTCACCATATCTATGATTAGCTTTTACAGATTTCTAACAATGAAAAGATAGTCATAAGTCAGTCTTTGCTGAAGAAGAATATTTTTTGTCTTTACATAATTTTTTAAGAAGTCATCAGATTTGAATTTGTTGAAAGTCTTTGCTCAAGAATTAGTTGGTTTTGTTTTTCCATTTTCTTTTAAATAAAGAAAAGTACAAAGCATGCTACAAAATGCCTACATGTCATTTTCCCGAAATTAACACGTTAGAATATCGCTAGTCTAAATTTCTAAAAAAGAAATAAACCTTATTATATGAAGTTGAAATCCCCTATGAAACCTCACCCCAGGTCCCTTCCATTCTCTCCTGGATACATTTTCTATACTCAGTGTCCCCTATTCAGGTCCTTCTGTTCTTTTCAAAAACTACTCTGATCAGGCTTTTGTACCTATCACTACACATAATTGTTTTTTTCAAGGTCACAGTAACTTCTAAATTGCTAAGTCAGTGGACAAATCTCAGTCTCTTCTTGAATAGTCTAGCAGCATCATTTGATACAATTGATCACACCTACCTCCTTAAACACAGTAATTACCTAGCTTTCACCATAGCACACACTATTAGTTTTTCTCTTACAAACTAAGTCCTGTTTCCTTATTCCTTTTCTTCTCTCAGATCTTTTAAAATTGTAGTTGACTCTGTTGTCTTGTCTAATTAAACTCACCAACTTGGTGATTTCATTCAGTTTTATACTTTTAAATAAAACTGTTAGCTCATACACTACTATTTTTTAAATTCCCTTCTTTTATCCTTCTATTTGCCGCCTCACACTTGTTCTTAATGGGAACTCCTTATCTTCTTCCTAAATCTTCTGTACCCACAGTCTTTCCCATCTCAGTTAATGGCAACTACTTCTTTCCAGTTGAAAGTTACAGGTTAGGATTTAGATCTAACTCAAATTCTTTTATTTCTCTTACATTCAATATCAAAACCCATCAGAAGACTCCGTAGCTTCAAAACACATCTGATCATATCTTAATACCTCCATCTCTATTACTGTGGTCCATGGCATCTCCTTCTCACTTGGATGGCAATATCCTTTTAACTTGTCCCTCCACTAATGTTCCTTGGCCCCTTTCTAGCTAGTTATAGAAGCTACAATGAAATTTTTTTTAGAATAAAAGTTAGGTTATGTCACTTTTTTGCTTAAAACTCTTCCCTCCCTCTAAAAGCCAACGTCATTACAATAGCCAGCAAGACCCTACAAATTTTGGCTTCTTCTTCGTCTCTGACATTTACAACTTTCCAGTTCCCACCCTCTTCTTCATTCACACTGATCTTGTTATTCTGTGGACATGTCAGTAATCTTCCTACTTTTTGCACTGGTAATTCATTTAATCTGAAATTATCTTCCCTCAGATACCCACATTACTCTCTCCCTATGGCAGATTGTTAAGATGAGGTCATACTGGAATGAGTCCTAATCCAATATGATTGATGTCCTCATAAGAATATGTCCATGTGGCAGTTAGTAAAAGGAATAAGTTACAATGTTTGATAGGAGAGTAGGGTGACTATAGTCAACAACAATGTATATTTCAAAACAGCTACAAGAGAAGACATAAAATGGTTCCAACGCATATAAATGATACATACCCAAGGTGATGGACATCCCAAGAACTCTGACTTAATCATGATACAGTCTATGCATGTAACAAAATATCACATAATAAATATGTACAAGCCAGGCGCGGTGGCTCACGCCTGTAATCCCAGCACTTTGGGAGGTTGAGGCAGGCGAATCACGAGGTCAGGAGATCCAGACCATCCTGGCTAACATGCTGAAACCCCGTCTCTACTAAAAATACAAAAAATTAGCTGGGCATGGTGGCGCGCGCTTGCAGTCCCAGCTGCTCTGGAGGCTGAGCCAGGAGAATGGCCTGAACCCAGGAGGCGGAGCTTGCAGTGAACCGAGATCCCGCCACTGCACTCGCAACAGAGCAAGACTCCGTCTAAAAAAAAAAAAAAAAAAGAAGTATGTACAAATAAATATGCCCTAAATATGTGCAAATATATATATCAAGAAAAAAAACCCAAGAATAGTACAGTGCTATGCCATCACTTCCCAAAGAAAAAGCGCTACGTGGTTCTGTTCTGTCTCCCCAGTTTTATGCAGTGAGGCAATATTTATTTCCTCCAACTCCTTTTATTCACCACTCCCCTTCCCAGAGAGAGCTTAGCTAAAATGAGAAAAGAGGGAGAAAATTTCTATTATAACATCAAACAAAGGCTATTAATACTTGCAAGACAAATTTTGATTGTAGATGTTTAACTGAAAGATCTAAAGACTTATTTTCTTAGGATCTTTAAGACACCTAACCTCTTTCAACAGCTTGCCTGCCCACATGTCTAACTGGCTGAAAACAAGGGAAAATGGAGCCTATTGACTGATAATTAAGACCTAGGAGACAGGGAAGAAGGCTAAAGAAATTAAGGCCACCCTGGAAGAAGAAGAATGTTAGTTAAAATCTACAGAGACGCAAATTAAATTTAATACCTATGTGAACTTTGAATGGAAAAAAGGAAAGAACTATCTGTGTCACCGAGTAATGTCTATGTGTTTTGTATGTGTTTCTATGTGTTTTACGCAGAGTTTTCTTCCAGGAGCAGACACACTTTCATGATCTTTCAGACACAAACGTCTATGTAACCAATAATTACAACAACAACAGCAACAACAACAAAAATATGGCCAAGTGAAGATAGAGATACACATGGAAAATGCCATGGACTGCAAAGCAGAGATTAGAATCATGCAACCGCAAACCAATAAATGCTAAAGATTGCTGGCAAATCAGCAGAAGCTAGGAAATGGTGAGGAAGGATTTTCCCTACATGTTGCAGAGGAAGCATGGTCTTGCCTTCACCTTGATTTTAGACTTCTAGTCTCTAGAACTGTGAGATGATGAATTTCTGTTGTTTTAAGTCCCCTAGTTTTCAGGACTTTATTATTGCTGTCCTAGGAAACCAACACAGGTTGAATTATTTGCAAACAAGAGCATCCTTGTGCATAGATAGTGTAGATAGATAAACATTTATGGGGAATCATGAACAGCCTGCATATTTGTAAAGATTCGTGTCTACAAATGCAGCCAGTTTTTCCATTAAAAAAAAAAAAAAAGCAAACTACAATTTATCCAGAAACATCAAATAGTGAAGACAAATTACTCTGTAGTTAAGTTAATCTTGGGGATTCTATGGATTTACTGAATGAAAGGAAATACGTTTAACCTAATTGCCTGTTGTCATTTACTGATCCCTCCGTGCTGAATTACTTGGTACCCAGTTGGTTTAGATTATTCTCTACAGTAATAGTCATTTTCTTTTCTTTTCCAATGGGTTTCTCTTTTCTCTTAAAATTACTTTTTCTTCCACTTTCTCTCCTAGTATTACTTTTGTCTTGTTTCTCCAACTTTGTTAAAAGCACTGTATTACACATGCAAATAAGCATAAGAGATTTATATAGAAATCAAAAAGCCATCTCACACAAGGTATGTGTTTTAATTTCAGCTGCCACCAAGAAATAAGAAAAATAATTTGAACTAGAAAATAAAAAACAGATCGTGTTTATGTTTTTTAAAGAATTCTGACCTTCGGCCGGGCGCGGTGGCTCAAGCCTGTAATCCCAGCACTTTGGGAGGCCGAGACGGGCAGATCACGAGGTCAGGAGATCGAGACCATCCTGGCTAACACGGTGAAACCCCGTCTCTACTAAAAAAATACAAAAAAATCTAGCCTGGCGAGGTGGCAGGTGCCTGTAGTCCCAGCTACTCGGGAGGCTGAGGCAGGAGAATGGCCTAAACCCGGGAGGCGGAGCTTGCAGTGAGCTGAGATCCGGCCACTGCACTCCAACCCGGGTGACAGAGTGAGACTCCATCTCAAAAAAAAAAAAAAAAAAAAAAGAATTCTGACCTTCAACAAATGGTCCAAGATAGAGCTCCTTAATTCTTCAAATATTCATTGTCCACATATGTAACATACTTACAGTTAAGGCCCTAAGATCCGCACTGGGAACAAATAGATGGTTAAAACACAACCTATTGTTAAACAAAGGATCCACTGAAAAAAGCGTCAAAATGAGGGAGAAAGACAAGGAAACCAAGTACTCTAAAATAAGGGGGTTAAAAAAAAAAACTAAAAATGATTTACATAGAGCAATGTCGTTTATGGGGTTCAAAATACTGAAACATCTTTTTGGAACCTCATTTTAGGCATAGCAGTTCAATAGTAACATATACTGTTGAATGCTAATTTTAATATAGGTTATAAAACCTTTTACATCTTTTATATCTTTTATATATATATATCTTTTATATCTTCACAAATAAGCCCCTTTTTAAAAGTTTAGAAGACCCCTTCAAATCTGATGGGATGCCAGTAGAATAATTGGTGCAACTGAGGGAAACGGCAGAAGGAAACCAAAAGAAAACACGAGGTGGAAAGCAGAGGGTATTTTGTGGTGGTGTGTAGTTGAATACTCATCTATCAAGTAGTTTTGCCCCTCTGCTGGTTTCTCCTCCATCCATCCAACCCCCTGCCATTCATCCATTTTATCTTGTGTTTGGAATAAAAATACAATTGATAACATTTAGATTTGTTTTGAAGTTTCCTTTTTTTTTTTTTTTTCCTGTAGGGTGGTTACTTCTCCCTTGCCAAATTCACCAAGTTCTGAATACTAGAATAACATCACTCTCAGCAGCAATAATGATAACAAGAAAATATAAGCTTTGAATAATTGTTAGTCAAATATATTTCTTAAATATGAAATGGTTATTCCATTAAAAGAATTGGTATCTTAAGGAATTAAATGTCATAATAGAATCTAAATAATACTTGTTAAATATTTGTTATGTTTTAAAGTGAGAATAATTCATTAGTCTTTAATGTGAGTTTCTGATAGCCTATCTCTATTAGTTCTTTGGACTTGGCTGAATTGCTTAAATACTCTAAGCCTCAGTTTTAATATCTGAACCATGAGCTAATTTTATGTCTCTCAAGGGATTTCATGAAGAATAATGAGTCAATGTATGCAGAAAGTCTTGCTTAATGTATGTAGTAGGTGTTCATCACACATTAGCTGTCACCAAAATCTTTTCACTCTCACCTAACCTGTTCAAGATTTCAAGATTTCATCTGACATCAGTACAAGGCTTCCATCATTTTTACAAACTACAAAGTTAAATTTAGATTACTAAAATAAATTTGTTTTATTTTTAAGTCCGCTAGCTCATATCCTATCTTATTTCCTGTGTCTGTGATGTAGTAAGGCAGATTTCTTCTCTGCTTTTTCTTCACCTGTCTCTAGATTTTTAAGTTGTGTCTCTAGACTGACTGGTTAGGCATTCATTTCATTTTTATTCAACTGAGTTCTACGCCTTCTTCCAGTTCAAGGTCATGCCATTTTATACTAAGAATACATCTCCTGCAAAGTCTCACACTAGGTTCAGCACATTGTGTTTCTTAATTTTTCTTTACTACCATTTTATTTCAAATTAGTATATGGAATTTTATATTTTTAGTGCCAAAAATTAATTGAATCATTATTGTCCTTACTCTTTACTTGTTCTAGTGTTTTGATTTTTATCACCTCAACTGAACTTGCAAACTCGCTGAAGCAGAGTCTATTTGATTTATTTCGTACCAGCTAAAAATCAGTTATATCACCTCATTACCATTGGATGCAATGGGTTTTGTTTCCAATGCTATCACCTTAAGGCATTATTTTTCCAAAGTGCCATGTTTGCATTTGTATGCAAACATTCTTATATTGTCATCTGTGGAAAAGTACATTGGCTTCTCTAACAGTTTTTAACATTTGAGAATTAAGAATACTCTTAGGTATGCTTTTCTAGATATATTAAATATTATTAGCCTAAATACTAATACTTCTGCTGCTATTAAGTACTATTGCCAGTGCTACTAGTGCTAGCTAATATTTACTGGGTGTTTTTCTATGTATCTGGCACTGTATTAAGCACATTACAGCTATTGTCCTATTTAATCACCATAACACAACTATGAAGTATTATTATATTCACCACCATGCAGATGAAAAAACTGAGACACCAAAAATTCAAGCAATCAAATTCATGCAGCTAGTCAGTGTCTGTGTTCAAATTGGAATTTATTCTATGTGATGCCAAGCATCATGATTTGTCCATGTCTCCTTCTGGAGATATCAGATTCCAGAATAGTGTATTGGAAACTGACTGAAACTTCAGAGTAATTACACCTATTAATACCTTCTGTGAGGTACTGAAACAAAGGCCCTTGAAAATCCAAGAGAGCTTGGCATATGGCAGTCATTCAATTATTACTTATTAAATGAATAAACAAGGTTATAGTTAGTTATATTAGTCTCAGCACAGCAGAATTTAATTATTTAAAAGTCAAATATGATTAGAAAACTCTACTTTAAATGTCTTAAAATAATTTAATTCAAAATATTTATTATAAATACCCTTTCGATTATTGTTGTCAGTTTATATGTTCCACTACTAAGTAGTTTATGAGTCTGTGAGTTTTGTTTCCAATAACTTCCTTGAGAAAGTAGAGCGTATATTAAAAATAGACCTTTACAAAGAACAACCTGGTACAGTAAAAAAAAAAGGTTCATTTTATAAAGAACAACTTGACAAGTTAGAGGTCTTTCTCTAGACACTGGGCTTCATTAAATCAAGGGTAATAGCACAGTCTAATGCCTGACAATTTGCATCTTTCACATTTAATTTAAATTTTTTCTGCACCATCTATTCCTACTGGTGTATAGTTATCCGATTTTCTATTAAATGAAAAGTGTGAGCTTTTAGTCCCAAGTTCCAAAGATCAGGCATTATGTTCTTTTCTAACACAAATCTTGAGATGTCAACATCTTTCAGGCTGATTAAACCCCTTATCACACAACTAAGTAGTAAAACATAGCCTGGTCGTATGACTTGAGTTACTGTACAGCATGTTTGCAGGGAAGTAGCTCTGAGGGAGAAAAACTGTTTATTTTTACATGGTGCCACCTTAATTTGTATTCCTCTAGATTGCATTTAAAGTTAAAAGTTTATAAAAATTTAAAGTTTTACAGGCATTGCTTCCTGCAGGCTTAAAAGCCCAACTGACATTTATGAACAAATAAATTTATCATAGAGTGAATATATTTTTTAAACACTTATGGGTATTCTCCAACTCACAACATCTGCCAACCATGAATGACAGGAATGTTTGCAAGTTTCAAGAAAATCTTTAGCTTATTATAATTAAAAAAAAAGGTGAACAAACTGGTATGTAGGGATAACTTAAAAGGTTTACTTTTATTTCATCAGTAAATGCAGCTTTCACTTACATATTTAATGAAAGAATAAGAGCATATTGTAGTTTTCTAAGATTAAAAAAGTGCTGATATATGAAAGTAGGGCCAAAGCTACTCTATGAAAGTATTTTTCTGAATTTGATAACTTGCAGGGCAATAATTTTTATGCCAAATATCTGAGCAGGCAACTTATTTGCCTCTGGGTTCTATGAAAAAGTGACCAGCTAAGCTTCTCCACAAGGGAAATTCTAAAGTCCAAATATTAGAACGACACAAAAAGATAAATCAGTTTATCAAAAGAACCCTGATCCAACCTTTGCTTTCTCCACTCTGCTTTGTCTCTTTTTTTGTATTGATCATGACTTCTAGTAAAAGTTTATGCTTGTCGTTTCTTCAAATCCATTAAAGAATAGAATTCAGGCTTGAACGGAGATTGTTTTTCATTTGTTTGTTTGTTTGTTTTTTGTTTTAATTTTGAATCTCCCTGGAATGCTAAGAAATGGACATTCTGTATGCAGACAGAACAGAAGGTGATACATTTGTTCAGAAATCTGATGGTCCATGAGAGAACTGTTGAAAGCACAGACACGAGGATATTAAATGGGACTCCACTGGCAGAACGAATTATTGTGTCTCACTGCACACCACAGATTTACTACTGGGGAGAGAATAAGGAGTGAGGTATGGAGGCTAACATTTAGGAGGGAAAACCCGTTTCTTTTTTCCCTACCTGACACATCATGTGCCTCACATGTTGTATTTCTCCAATAACAGTTGGTAGCATTTGCATACATTGTAGAGAATGCAGATGGTTTTCTGCTGAGAATGCAGCAAGCCCAGGAGGTCACACTGGAAATTACTAAAGTCTTGAAGTACATCTTTGTGAATGCTATAATTTTAAAATCAAGGCCTTATTACTTATCACTTTAACATATTTTTCTGTGTTTAAAACATACGTGCTCTTGACCCACCTAGGAAAAAAAAAATACCATAACAACTTAACACCCACCAGTAAAGCAAAGGCTACTAGCATAAAAGATTGAAGTGTCTGTAAAAACACTTTCCCTAGAGAACATTACGCTATTGAAGTTCAGATCAGCAATACCCTCGCCTCATTATTTTTTCATGCCTCACATACCTGCTGCTTTTTCAAACTTTCCCATGTTACTTTCTATCTTTACAAGTGCTATGTTCTCATCTAGTACTTTAAGAAATGAGGGAATCCAAAAGCCCTTGAAGACATGGTATACTTTAAAATGTATTACTGGACTAAATATTAAGCTATATTCTAAAGACTTGCAAAAATAGGCCTTGATCACATTATGAGAAAATTTCCACCTTGGTTTTGGAGCAGTGGTGGCAAATAACGAGAATGATTGTACTAGTATAACTGCACTTTGGTTAAAAGTTTTTTGGTTGGATTTGGACCGGTGACAAAGGGCATTAAGAACACTGGGGATTAGGGAAGACAATTACTTCCTAATTTATATTAACTCCATTGTTCCTGAGATAGTTAATTGTTATTAAGTGTAAGAGGATAATTTAAGTTTTTCAAGCCAGAGAGAGAATGTTCATCCCATATAAAAACCATTCTTTAGTTGATGATATTTTTAAAAATGTATGACATGGAGAAAACCATTCCTTCATGTGTTCCTTTATTATACACATCTTTTCAAACATCTGAAATAGAAATGGCATTGAGTGGGCACTTTGTATTAGGATGGCCAAAGAGTGTACTCTTTTATTATACATTGACATCTTCCAAAATTGCAATAGGGGATTAAAAAACATATTTTAAGTAACTTTAAGATTATTTCAAGATATACATATTAGAATTGTTAGGAAAACAATTGCTATGCTAAAATATTGATTTTAGGCAGTTAAACACTCAGCAGATATATTTTAATAATTTCAGGAAGCCATAAAGAGATAGATGGTGAAGGAGTGGCGTGAGGAGAAACCAGGAAGAGAAGGTGATTTTAGATAAGTTTACCAGAGACAATCGAGCAGAGACCTGAATAATTGAGGGAGTGAGTTATACAAAGATCTGAGAGCGGAGTAGAAGGAAACCACATTGCCACACAGTGCAAATGATCTAAGATAGAAACCAATGTGGTGGTGTTTGAGGATTAAGAGATGTAGGCAGGGGCAAAATTATGTAAAATGGTAGAGGCCAATGTCTGGATAGAGTGTAGATTTTATTCTATGAATGATGAAAAGCTACTGAATGGTTTAAATAAAGGAGTGAATGTATAACAGTGTGAGCTAAGAAAGTAGGCTGCCTCACTTTCAATCTTAGCAATAATCTTGGGCAAGTTATTCATTTTCCTTATCTGTGAAATGGGAAAGTAAATGTGACCCACCTATTAGGCTATTCTGAGAGTTAAATAACATAATATATGTATAGTTATTAATTATTTATATTTAACAAAGACCACTGTTATTTGTGGAAACTAAGCCATGGGAACCCAGACGAGTAACAAGAAGAGATTTAGGAAGCTATAGCATACAGAAGTCCACACTAGAGACAGAAGAACTCATGGCCAGTGGTTAGTGTTTGAAGTAATGAGTAGTCAGATTTAATACATTTCATGACTGAAAAGCAGAGAGAATTGAGACGGATTCAGTGTGAATTGTAAGAGAGAGGAAGTAAAGATGACAACTGAACAATTGCTCAATATTTTTAGCAATTACTGAGATAGGAAAGATTATTGAAGGAGACAAGTTGGAATGGGATGGGAAAGAATCAAGAGCCTTGTTTGGGTATATTAAGGTTATGATCCCTATTAGAAATTTACATGGAGATATTAGGCAGAAGGTTAGATATATGAATTTAGTGGAGCTGTCAGTGACTGCAGTGATAAATTTCAGAGTCACAGCTACAGATGGCATTTAAAGTCTGGGGAACGGACAAGTGGCATAGGCAGAGAAGAGAGTATGGAGTATAAGGCAGAACTAGAAAAGGAGGGGTTGTCAGAGAATTAGAGAGAACCGAAGAGATTGTTGTATTGTGGGAGACAAGAGAAGACAAGATTTGAAGGCATGGGATGGGGAAGTTTGGCATGACGTAGGTCTATGGCCACTTGACAGGAGAAGTGACCTTAACCAGAGCTGTGTGAGAGGAATTAACAGGAAGGGCATGGGGTCTGCCAAGAAGAGCTAGGAGACCAAAATATGGAAATGCATTAATGAATTAAAACAAAGATGATAGAGGGGCCAGAAGATAGAACTGAATATTTAATTCACTCTCTAGAGCAGTGCTAACCTCAGAAGCTCTGAAATACAGTGTAGGAAATACAATGAAAATATTGAAATAATTTGAAAGTATACACAAAAGCTATGTACCAAAGGATACATATACATAAGATGAACAAGTTTTTAGAGATCTAACACGGAGACTACATTTAATAATATCCTATTCTGGGCTTTTGCTGAAGGAGCAGAATTTAGCTGCTATTGTCATATGCAAAAAACTGGGTAATAGTGTGAGATGATAGATATGTTAAGTTGTTTCACTATAGCAACCATTTTCCTACCTATCTGTATCTCACGAGATTATGTTGCATACCTTAAATATACACAACATTTATGGAAAAATAATAAAAGTTCTATAAAAATAAATATATGAATTTGAGATAAAATAACAAATGAAAATGTTGAATACATATGATAAGAAAAACATCTGTGGTAAAGATAATTATTTATAGATAAAAACAATATGTTATAAGTACATTCATACTAATGTATGTGTAGGAAAAGATCATAGCAGAGGAAATACAGGTGAGCTTGATGAATCACTTTTAAGTTAAAACTATTAGGGGCTGTATTAGTCCATTCTCATACTGCTATAAGGAGATACCCAAGACTGATAATTTATAAAGAAAAGAGGTTTAATGGACTCACAGTTCCACATGGTTAGGGAGGCCTCACAATCATGGTGGAAGGTGAATGAGGAGTAGTCACATCATTTATGGCGGCAGGCAAGAGAGAGCATGTGCAGAAGAGCTCCCCTTTATAAAACCATCAGATCTGGTGAGACTTATTCACTATCATGAGAACAGCACAGGAAAAACCTACCCCCATGATTCAATTACCTCCCACCAGGTCCCTCCCATGACATGTGGGAATTATGGGAGCTACAATTCAAGATGAGATTTGGGTAGGAACACAGCAAAACCATATCAGTAACCATTTTTTAAAAGATAACACCAAATGACAAAGAATATACTTAACACTAGTACATTCTAAATTAGTTAGATTATTGTCAACTATTCAATTTCAAAAGGAGCAAATCCTTTTGAAAATATGAAAAACGTGTATTAAGGGCTATGAAAACTTTTAATTCCTTTTAACTATTAGCTGTATGCGAAGAAATATATTCCAAAGAAGTGATTTAATAGATGAAAAAATCCTACATAATGACAGCAACAACTGCTATTAAGTATTTAATATGGTATAGATATCATAATAATCTATAAGCATTTGAAATTTAATTCATGAAAGTACTTAGAACAGTACCTAGCCTATAATTATTAATTATTATTTTTATTAATAGTTATACACATAGACAAAGAATAGAAAGAAAAAGGTCAAAATAAGTGATTGTGCTTGTTTTACTACATTTGCTTAATATTATTAATATTGGTGTTTATGTGCATATATGTATATGAGTGTTTATGTTCTATTTAGAGAAGAACTCATGATTCACTAATTCCCAGGTGCAAATTTTAATACCTAAATATCTCTCTCATGAGACTCTAAACTCTACAAATGCGGTCACCTTGCCTCTTTCCTCATCACCGTATATCCAGTCTCAGGCACAAAGCATTCAATTTGATGCTGTTGAATAAATGGAAAAGGAAGAAAGAAGGAAGAAAGGAGGGGAGAAAAAAAAAGAATCACTCAATCTTCTTCCTTAGCTCTTCATTTGCATTGCTACTCATACTTTTCTTCTGAATCTCAGATCCATTTAAGTTATTTTATTTCACTTAAAAACACTGTCTCTCCTCACATCTAAATATCAAATAATGTCACCACCAGTTTTTAGTTAATAAAGCTTGAACTGTTGCGGTCACTTTGATTTCTTCTGTTTCTTCTCTTTCTTCTTTTTAACTTCCAGTGACTTCACATTCATCCATCCATTCATTCATACACAATTAATGAGCACTGCTGGGAATCCTTGGAGACAAAGACATTAAATACAAGGGTTACTGTCAGGGAGACCATGGTCTACCAAGGGTGACATATAAATACATAGACAATTAAAATATAGAGCAAAAACTCCTCAGATACAGTTATGCACAAGTTTTACAAACATATGCAAGGGGCAACTAAGCGCCACTGAGCTCCAAAAAGGTTTCCCAGAGAAGATGATACCCACTTTGGGTCTAATAGAAATAATACATGTATATGGTTGATTATAAAGAAAAGTTAATTCCACTGCAAAGCCACAATGCTTGGGGGTAAAAACATAAGGCTGGTAACTTTAAGTGGTCTTGTATAGCTAGATTTAGAAACATGAGCACATTAGTTTCCCAGGGATGCCATAACAAAGTACCAAAAACTGGGTCACTGAGTGGGAGGGTACAATTCAGCCCACAGCAGTTCCATAAACACATTCTGAGCTTTTTCATCTTCATACATTGGCTCCTATTCATTTATCTGGAAACACTCATCTCTACTTTATCTTTGACTGCTAAAATTATTTTATTTTGTTTGAAGTCTACTTCAATTGTCATCACAAATGTAGCTATTCTCAACAGAGGTTTTATTTTTATATCTTCCCAGAAATTGTAATGCAGTTTTCTTAGGGAAACTTCCTCTCACTACTTAGTATTATAGTCATGTGTGTGTTCACTGTATATCTCCATGAGAATATAATATTCTGGAGAATAGGGATTACAACTTTTTTCACTATAGCATGCCTTGTACTGTCTAACAGGGTGTTGGCCATAATTGGTATTCAGTATAAATACATTAAAAATGTTTATGAAAATGTAATTAATTTATACCCTCATATTAGAAATTGAGTGGAAGAAGAAATTATTTCTGAAGTGTAAAGAAAAAGATTCATGGGGCTGGGCGTGGTGTCTCATGCCTGTAATCCTGGTACTTTGGGAGGCCAAGGCGGGCAGATCTTCTGAAGTCAAGAGTTCGAGACCAGCCTGACCAACATGGCAAAACCCTGTCTCTACTAAAAATACAAAATTAGCTGGGCGTGGTGACACATGTCTGTAATCCCAGCTACTTGGGAGGGGCTGAGGCAGGAGAATCGCTTGAATCCGGGAGGAGCAGGTTGCAGTAAGCTCAGGTCGTGCCATTGTACTGCAGCCTGGGCAACAAAAGCGAAACTCCATCTCAAAAAAAAAAAAGAAAAAAAAAATGATTCGTGGACGAGTTGAAATTTGATATAGTGCTTGAACTATGGATAGGATTTTGATAAACGGGGACCTGACAGGAAGGGGTTTAGACATTAAGTTAAATGACCATTCAAAACAGAGGTGATGGAATAGCTCAAGCAAAACTCTGAATTTAAAATAAAAAGTACACATATGTGCAAATCCATGTAGTTAGTTTAATTATAGAGTTTTGTTATATAGCAGTGACAGCACATTCCACAAAGATAGAGTGGGACTAAGTCATAAATGATGCAAATAACATTCAGAGGAAATTGGAATCTTTGGTAACTAATAGTGAGTCATTTAAGGATGTTGTGTATGGAAAATGTTGGTTAAGGGGAAAAAACAGGCTTTGTAAACATAAAGTTTCATTAATAAAAGAAATGTGAGGTGTGAAAGATTTGAGGGTGGGAAGATGATGATGAATTGGAAAACATGGAAAGATGGCAAATGAAAATATCCAAAGGCCAGAGTGAAAATAAGAAAATTATGAAAACAAATCTGCTTGCTTTCCAGCATGAGATAAATATTAACATTAGTAGGTGTTTTAACTATTTGAATATATCCACTCACCCATATCACCCTATGGCTAAACATTTTTAAGGTTCATATTTGGAATTTGTGCTTATTGTGCATTCTATATCAGGGTAATGTAAATTTTAAACATACTTAAACATTTTTTTTTTTTTTTTTTGAGGAGGAGTCTTGCTCTGTCACCTAGCTGGAGTGCAGTGGCCGGATCTGAGCTCACTGCAATGCTTATAAAACATTTTTTAAAAGCCACTTTAGTTTGTTCCATCAGATGTTGAAGAACATACTACTGTAATGTTAATAAAACTTACATAATTTATTTTATGATATATTTCTTATCAAATATATTTTTTCTTAAATGCCTAGTTTGTACTTAATTTGCACATTTATATCAAACAATGCTTCAGATACTTCTTCATAAATTACATATATGTATAATCAGTTTAACTAAATTTTATTGCATTCCGTTTTTCCAACTAGTGAAATTAGGCAATAGTTATATTGAATTTTCAGTTTTTAATTAAAACCTAAACTAATACGTTGTCACTTTTCATTTGAAAGATACTATTTTTTCTTTGACAAAGCAATTTTAATGAGATAGCATAAATTAGTTCACATTTACCTTTTGGCTGTTTGATTTTTATTACTAATTATAATGACCAGCAATAAACTGATGTGCTTATTCATTTACATAACTGCTTACTGGCATTATTTGCTCTATGTTTGTTAAAATTTCAGTATATCTAACAAACATTTTTAAAAATAAAAGTTCATTTTAATCAAAATTATTGTTTCAGCTGAAGGCATATTGCTTATAACATTAAAGATGTATTTAGCATTTATAAATATAAAAATATATGTGTATATACATGTCCATAAACTTTAAGAAGGCTATGTATATATTCAGAGGTAAAGTTGAAAAGAGGCAATGATTCAGATAACTTAATTGAAAATCATTTTAAAAGAGAAAAATTTTCAAAATGGGATGAAGAGACACAGACCAGCAGTGTCTCTAATTCACAGAAACAGTAGTGATTTAGCAGGAAGTCAACAGGTACTCAGGCAAGCTTGTTAAAGGATTTTACTTTCTGGCTTTTAGACCATGTATCTGTACTATGACTAAGTTGGTCCTGGATTGCTTGATTTATTCTTCTTTTTTTTTCCTTGGATGTATTAATAGAACAATCAACGAGACCTTGGCAGGGATCAGAATTGGCCATTAAAGGAGCCCAGTACAATGAATCATGCATAGAGTTGCTTTTTTCTTTTTTTTGATAAGCAAATAGAACTGAACTTGGTTGTGCAAATGTTACATATAAATGCACTGAGTGGCTTTTTATTATAATACCTACCTTTCAAAAACATTGGATAAAAATTTTTGAGCTCTATAATGCTTCAGAAAAATTATATAAAATCATATTGAATATGCAGTATAAAATACACAAAAGCAAGTGGCTCTATACTCCAGGTGTTTCACACATTTATATAGACTGACAATTATTTAGGTAGCAGCTAAAAAAGAGATGATCAAGAATGTCATTTGTTGCAATTTCGTCAGATCATGTTTGTTTTGAATATACATTTCTGACTTTGTAAATTAAAATTTTATTTGTTGACAACCGGAGAAAGTGATGCATTATTAAGACGATCAAGAAAATTGAATGGTATAAAAGAAAAAATCATTTTTTCAAGCAAGAATTGCTTATTAATTTATTTGAGAAGTTAGAAAATGAAATGTTTTACTGATGGGTATAAATTTACCTGAGAATTCCACAGGAAGATTAAGATAATACAATTCCATTCTGAAGAGAAATGAAACAGCTTTTCAATTTCACACAATCCCAGTTTTCAAAGTACATTTGGGTCATACTTTAAAAAAAGATCTATGCATATGTTTGCATAATCAATAGCGACTAGAAAATTTTGTTCAGTCTTATGTTTGTGACCATGTTATCATTTCATACTATGGACAAAGACATCCCTAAGGAATCAATGAATCAAGCTGATTATCCTGGTCCATTCACTTTGGGACTCCCTTGTGGTATTTGTGAAGCAGACTCACTATCCACTGGTTACCACTTCGGCCCACTACATCTTGGGCTGCAATTTCTACTACCTGTGTGAGTCGACAGAGAAAGAACACTCACATGGCAAGTTAAGAAATGTCCCTGCAGATAGGCAGTAAGGGATGGTAGAAGCCTAATTTTTGTGGTGAGACAATCCCCTAAGGCTCAGAGAAGTTGCCCAAGTTGGATAGAAACTTGGACTGCAGATTTGTGTTTGCACTGCAGCTAAGAGACCTCAAAAAGTAGTCTGCCTAGGGTTTTATACTTTGGCGGGAAAAGGACATCCTGGGCTACAGCGTTGTATGACATCATGTTCTAGCGGAGGCAGGAACAGAGCCTGGGCTTTTCTAGTCTGTTCCTCCTTATCTCACATGTTGCATTCCCAGAACAATCTATAGATATTTTGGAAAACTACAAGTGAGAAAGTGAGGAGAACTTGGTTAGTCCAAGGCCCCACAGAGATGTGTCCTGCAACTTTGTCTACTGGATGGTTGCTTTGAAAGGCATGAAGTTTTGTGGGATTTGTCAAATCCCCTAAAGAAAGAAGCTTTCTAGATGATGCTAACATGTATCCGGGCATATTTAGGCATTTCATTTCCTCTTCAATGATAAGTTTGATGATTAACCAGATCTCCCTAGTATGAAAAACACGAATGGAAATGAGATTTGCCCTAGGTGTTTTACCCTCTCCTTTATACAGGACACTAATACTTACTGGGCTTCCCAAGGACTATATTTTAGTTGAAAAAATAATACACACCTCTTTGACCACCACCCTGACACTCAGATCCTCTGGTAATGGTTGTTGGATTCTCTTCAAGGTTCAAGTTACCTAAATTCCTTTGGAGCTAGAATTAGATACAGCTAGAAAAAAAATGTGCTCTGGAGAGAAACTTAGTGAGGGGTAGGAGAAATGTTATTAGAAATACTCTTGACTCAAGACATTTGTATAATGCTGGCAGTGTTACTCATCACTTAAGAGTGTTATTTGTTTTGTATTATATAATTGTATATAAAAGACTCAGATGAGTGACTTGGAAATGAATATGTACCAATTAAATGAAGTTTTTATGATGTGTTGGCACTGCAAAGAAAACCTCTCCAATTTTAGCACCATTTTACTCGCACCTATTTTTTCCTTTTTCAATCCTTTTGCTTACATCATATTTGCCACATATTTTCTCCTTTTCTCCACTTGTTTCTCATGCATAACTTTCAACAAATTTCCTATTATAAATGTCAGTAAGGACTCTGGTGAGTTTAGAACTTTTGACCCCCGGGTGTTAAGAGCATTAAACAGTTAGGCAAGGTCAACCCTAAAATCAGAATGGGTAAACGGCCTGGTCTCTGAGAGCTTTTTGTTTGCTTTCTTGAAACTAAGGTGAACTAATAATACATTCTTCATTATCCTGAAGTATAAAGCTTTACATATATAAGATGTCTTACAAATGTTAACGAATGTTAATAACATCCATATGGAAAACTAATTTGTGTTTGGATTCAGCATTGGCAAGTGTCCTAATATTTACTCCTAAAGTATGACCATCTAATTACTCTGGGATACTTTAGTCAGCTCAGAGGATATGGAAAAAGCAAGACTGTGCAAAGGCAATCATGGCAAGTGCCTGGACTTAGGAGCTGGATGAACTTAGGCATGTACTTGGTTTCTCTGTGTTGTAGTTTATTTGCTTGTTTGTTTTGCCTTATTTTTCATTTGTAAAACTTACGTGCTTCATAAGGTTGTTATGAGGATTAAATCAATCTCTGCATGTAAAGAACAGTGCCAGCAACATAGTAAGTGCCCATTGACCGTAGGCTGGTGACTTGTTATTATGCATTTTAGAATCCAAATTGCATTCACTGAGCACGTCATAAGCGTGAGGACTGGTAGTAATATCATACACTCTTTCAATTAATAATTTTTATTTAATACATGAATATTACAGTCTCGCTATTGCTTACAGCACATAATTGTAGCTTTGTCTTCTGGCAAAGTATGTTGTCATCATTTGATTAAAACTAGGGTTTAAAATTATTGGTTGTAAGATTGACTGACTTCAGATTTGGAGTCAAGACAATTACTCTTTTCTGCATTTATGATTAGCCGTGGTTAATATTCATTTATTTTGAAATATAATGACAATTTTTTTAGAGTAAAATAGCATGACGCTTCTATCAGAGGACAAACAGATAAAGAGGAGTTTGTTTCCATAGAGGAAGAAATAAAAATACCTGTGGGCATAGGATCTTCCAACATGTCAATTGATCCCAAACATTCTAAAAATCATATGTGGGTTCCCAGATTTCTGCTTAATTATAGAATTGCAGAAAGTTAACATTAACTGGGGCCTTATTTAGTAGCTAGCTCTGATGTCCTCACTAGGAAAAGTTCCTGACTTTCTTAAGATCACAGAATTAGTAGGGGAATTAGAGTCAGAAAGCGGCTCTGCTGATTGTTTGGAACGTGGGATTTTCTGCCTTGAGCACAACTAACCCTTAGAGCAAGGTATATAGAAGACATTTAATAAGAATTTGTGGAAGGAATGAATGCTGACTTCAATTCAGGACTGTTTGTGTGATTTCCAATTATCTGTAACTTTAATCTTACCCAAGATTCCGAAACTGATGTTCTACTAAGGCCTGAAAAATATAAATTATCCTTGGTTAGTGATTCCTAGAGGAGGATTGAATAAATAATCCTCTATCTCAGCCTGGATTTTGAGTGTTATTCTTGCAGTCACGTGGTGATTTGGGTCCTGTGTCCTTGTGCTTTTGTCCCTTTATGGGGTAAATCAGTTGATTAGCTACTGAGTAATTTCTATTAGCCCAGTTTTCCCAGTGGCTGGAGTTCTATCTTGTTCCCTTTGCCCTTCCTAAGACTTGATAAAAAATGAGGCTGATACATTACTTGATTTGTAAGGATGTCATGATGAATCATTGAATTAATGCATGTAAAACCCTTAGGCCCAGGATATAATAAACACTTAATAAATATTAATTTGTGAGACAAAATATTTAGTGCAATTAAATTTTTTCAATATTACCCTGAAAACTAACCTCTTTCTTTACTGAATCAACTTTAACAATCAATAAATAATATACATAAAATTCAACTTTCTTTTCATATGAAATCCAGAGATTGAACGCCATTTCATAACTGGAATAAAGTAACTATGTTTGTTGAAGGGCCTAGTAGAATATGGCCATACATATTGCAGGTTGAAATGGTGATGTTGACAGCAGAAGCCACTCCTGCTAGGGTAGGTTATTCCTGGCCGGTCTTATTGGGTACCTTGTCAAATAGCTGTTGAGAGTGGAATATTGGGTAAAGGAGAAAAGCTAGTGGAGACAAGTGTGGGCTGCCAGTGGAATATTGGGTAAAGGAAAAAAGCTAGTGGAGACAAATGTGGGCTGCCAGTGGAATATTGGGTGAAAGAAAAAAGCTAGTGGAGACAAGTGTAGGCTGCCAGGTGAGAAATAAAGGCAGAAAAGGCCAGATATTATTTTAAAAATTTGGCAGATAGAAGAAGAACAAACAGTAATATAATTAGGTGCCTCATTCAACAATTAGAGGAGGCAAGGGATAATTCTTTTCTCTTTTTTTGAGACATAGTCTCGCTTTGTTGACCAGGCTGGAGTGCAGTGACACGATCTCAGCTCACTGCAACCTCTGCCTCCCAGGTTCAAGTGATTCTCCTGTTTCAGCCTCTGGAAGCTGCTATTACAGGCATGTGATACCATGCCTGGATAATTTTTGTATTTGTAGTAGAGATGGGGTTTCACCATATTGGCCAGGATGGTCTCGAACTCCTGACCTTGTGATCCGCCTGCCTTGGCCTCCCAAAGTGCTGGGATTATAGGTGTGAGCCACTGCGCCCGGCAGATAATTCTTAATTCTCAATGTGGTGAAATCCCTTGGATATTTCCAAGAGAGTTGAGTTGTCATTGCTCTTATTGATTCCGTCCTTTTGGGAAGTAGTCAAGATAGCATCAGCCAGAGACATGTCTTCCTCCTCATGTTCTTCTAGCCACCCAACTTCTCCTTTAAGGCCATCACAGAACAATTCTGTGTGACATGAACTGCAACTAGAGAGAGAGATTCAAAGCATCTTTTACTGCTCTATAGGTCAGTGTAGCAAAGATAGAGAGAAAGGAGTCAGTACTTAAAATTTTTAGAGAAACAATCAAGGCTTAAAGATTATGTTCATGCAAAGAGGAGTGGAAGAAATGTGGTTGAGAGCTACACATAAATGGTGGTGTTAATGTAAATGGTAACAGACAGGAAAAGATTGGGTGGATTTAGAAGTCTGCACAAAAGCAACCTGCCTCTCAAAAATAATTCTTCGGCCGGGCGCGGTGGCTCAAGCTTGTAATTCCAGCACTTTGGGAGGCCGAGGCGGGTGGATCACGAGGTCAGGAGATCGAGACTATCCTGGCTAACATGGTGAAACCCCGTCTCTACTAAAAATACAAAAAACTAGCCGGGCGTGGTGGCGGGCACCTGTAGTCTCAGCTACTTGGGAGGCTGAGGCGGGAGAATGGCGTGAACCCGGGAGGCGGAGCTTGCAGTGAGCCGAGATCATGCCACTGCACTCCAGCCTGGGAGACACAGCGAGACTCCGTCTCAAAAAAAAAAAAAAAAAAAAAAAAAAAAAAAAAAAAAAAAAAATTCTTCAGGACAGTTGCCATTTATTTTACCACAAGCAGCATCACAGTTATGAGTAAGCCAACAAGACCATGTAAAATTTAAAAAGCATCGTGTATGCGCAAGGCAGATGAAATCTAACATAAAGCTCTCTTTCAAGTGTATTTTGTTGCAGAAACTTTACCTCATTGCAATGAATTCATTTTTCCGTATTTTGTTTATAGTATATAAAAGAAAATGTAGGCCTTTGAATAGGACACTTTAAAATATTCATGTCTTCTCCCATCACAGCTTGTATTGTAAGCGAATTGTTACTTAGTTGTACAAAACACACTTAAATGTGTTGTAAATAACTTAACTTTGAGAAAGTGCAGGAAGTTTATTGATAGTACTTGACATGTGTTTAAAGTATTGAAGCATATTTGACCTCAAATTATGGAGCAAGAATATTAACCCACATTTTCTGTGATAAGAAGTCACAAAATAATACTTCACATTTAACTCCTTTGAACATTTTGATTAGGGCTTGCTTTATAATGGTGGAAAAATAAAAGAAAGAACATTACTATTAAAATTATTGCAAGGAGAAATGGCAGTACATATGCCAATCATTAGGAATTAATTAAGTATCCACAGTGTCCTCACCACTAGGCACTAGATATGGTAAAAAATTGTTGCTTACCTTATATGTACTTCTCCCTGTTCTTACTAACAGAGCCCTGGTGTAAACCAGAGTGAGCCTCTTGAGTTACCTGTCTTTCCTCTGACAGGTATTTTTGCTTTCTTCTAGTCACAGTATAAGGTAAAATTCTTACGCAGGCATTCCAAGGAGGCCTACATGATCTGGACTCCTGTTACTTCTCTGACTCCATCTGTTACTGTTTTTCCCACCTGGATATTCTCTGTTATAGACATTGGTTTCCTTGCTTTCTCTAATGTGCTTTGCCTGATTCTAATGCATGGCTTTTGCACTGGCTAGTTTCTCTCCCTGAAAGATTCTTCCTGCAGACATAAGGCTAATTTCTTCTCCTTCAGTAACTATCCGCTTAAATGTCATCTACTCAACGAAAGCCACCAGGACCACCCTGTTAAAAATTACACCCACCGGAAACCTCTGCCTGCCTGACCATCACTCCTAATCCCCCTTACCTGGTCAGGTTGTCTGAACAGTTACTATGTTAACGTACTATGCATTTATTAAGCTCATTGCTTATTCTTTGTTACTTACCACTAGAATACAAGCATCACATGTGCAGGTATTTTTGTCTACTTTATTACTGTATCTACAAATCCCCAGAACAGTGCCAGACACATAGAGATGTTCAGTTAATATTTGCTGAATCAAATTTCTAGGTGTGGCAATGTGTCTAGTGAAATTTTTAAATTCCTTTAAAGATTCAGGTCTTTATAAGATTTAAGCATGAATTTTTTTCATGGAATCTTGAGGAATTTTTTTTTTTTTTAAGGAGAACTTTTCCTTCTGTATTCTCTGTATTTTTTGAAAAGTAAGAATGTATCATTTTTTAGTTACTATGTGAATTTTCTCAAAATGAAAGCATTCTAGTCATCAGCAATACGGTTCCTTCCTCATTCATACTACATATTCGATAGTTCAATGAAT